>NC_053428.1:17058049-17358049 GCF_007990345.1 Gossypium hirsutum | reverse complement strand
ATGGTATGACGGGGGACTAAAATCCTTTTCTTAATTTGGGGCAAATCAAAGGATAATATTTGTAAATCCCGAAGATAACGTCATAAAAAAATGAACGGCGACGTTGATGGTCCTCCTTCGGGGGAGTTCCTCCGTCGACGGCAGTCTCATATTCCATTGCCTTGTGGAGCGGCGTTGCTGCTTTTACTTCTTGGGATTGGCCATGAGACTTACAATTCTTTTATTTTCCCCCCCTTAATATTAAAAGTTGTTTGTGTGTTTTTAAGAATGTGGGCAATGAGGAAAACAATTTCAAAACACCATCTTTCGGGACTGAATGGCTTCTAAAGCCTTGCTGTTATTCTGCAATTCTGAGCCCCTTCCAAATTACATTTGTTTTAATAATATTTATATCGCAAACAAATTTGTGCAGCTCTTTCTTGCATTTCATGTCAAATGGTATTTTAAATCTTTTTTGTTTTTAGAGTTAATTCAAAAAGCAAGCATAATTGTTTAATAAATATTATTCAATATAAATAATAATTCTAAAATTTATATAATTATATTGGCAAAGTTGAAACCATGAAATGCATCCAAACAAATGATATGACCGAAGTAAAAATAGAACATCCATTGGCACAATTAAGGGCTCTGATATTACAGAAATAGAAAATTATAGAGTTAGATTATTTATAATTGGCCCCAAAAATGGTAAAATTTCTATATTACTCCTTCAAATTTTAAGGAATCAATACTTAAAATGTATTTTGGCTTCTAAAAGTTTATTATTCACTTTTTCTTCTCTTAAAACAATAATTTTGTCGCTTTATCCTATTATTTAAAGTGTTGTTTTTACAAATTTTTATGATCTTCCATGAGATATAATATTATCACAATTCCTACTCCACCAGTATATGTATACATACATTTTCCTATAAAAGCCCATCTAATGAACATTCATGGCCTTTTTTTGAGCCTAGTCCGTGTCTTAACAATTATGCTTTACGTTTATATCAGACACCCAAGTCCGGAAGTCCCTCCCTTTAAAAAGAAGAATAAAAAAGACAAAAGTCAAGGCAAAGTAGAGTTGTTGGTATTCGACAACATTTTGTTTTTCTCCATATAGTATGATATAGCACGTTTCCATAGAGTGCTTTTTGGAATGATAAATTAGTAATAAAATAACAATAAAAAAACAAACACAATTATAGAAACGAAAAGATTATTAAAGATAATAGTAGTCTGATAAAGTAAAAATAATACCAAACTGAATAAAAATATTGTGTGAACAAAAAATGGTATAATTTCAAAATATCATATTATTATATTTCATGTAAGGACCAAATTGAAAAAATGAATGTGAACAAAAATTTTGCAGATTAAGTTGATGTTCTTTTCTCCCTAATTAATAATAAGCAACCAGCTTGAGTTTTACCCTAAACCTAAAGGAAGTCATGTCCTGTCTTAGTAGGTGGGAGGCAAGGGATGGGAAGTTGCCATTGTTGGATTGGAGTTCCTCCTTTTAGTTACACCACACATCAAACTTTATTTTTTTATTAAATTATATCAATAAGATTAGGATATAGAAGTTGAAACCTCTGTGTTGATATGACTTCGATATGTCCTTTGCCATTTGCCCCATTTGGTCTTGTAATCATCATAAAATGAAATGCCACCTATACAAATTTAAGAATACATTCTACCCAAATTATTATTCCTACTATTAAATAAAATTTATTTTATTTAAAAAATCAAATAAAATCATTTATAATAAATTTGATATTTATTATTTAAAAAATGACATAAAATTTATTTTTTTCATTTACAATTCAGGTTTCAACAAAAAAAATATTTGAAAAATAATAAAATATTTTAAAAATTAACTATATTAATTGATCAATTATATTTTTTAAGGGAAATAAAAAGTATTATTTTTTAATAGTATAAAAACTAAATTTAATCATTTAATAATAAAATTTAATTTGATTAAACTCCAATAAATAAAAAAATAAACCTGCCAAATAATTTAACCCATATATATAGTTTAGGTCATAACTAGATAAAAACTAGAATCAGCCAGCCAGCAAGCAGCTTGACTTTGTTTTTGCCTAATTAAATATAGATAAATTGATGTTTTCTTAAACTCAAATTGAACCACTATTACTGTATGATTTTGATAAGTAAGGTTCATAATCTTCTTTGTATTCTGCAGCCGACCACTTGCCTGCCTGTCAGGGCTAGCCCCTAATTATCAACAATTTATTAATTCATACTATATGAGATAGTCGGTTAAATATCTCATATATATTAAAAAAAATTTATTAATTGGTGAATTAGGTTTTTTCCTTTTAAAAAACTTAAAGAAAATAAATCGTTTTCAGAAAGTGCGTGTGAAATTTTGTTTAATTGGACGAGTTTTCTATCGACATATCGAGAAAAAGCTTCCAATTGAAAGTGTTTTTTATAAATTTTTAAAAAATAATTGCGTCAAATTGGGATGCTTTTCTTAACATGTCATCAGAAAACTCATTTAGTTAGAAAAATTTTCATGTCAATTATACAGAAAACACACCTAATTAAATGGCTTCCATACACTCTCTTCAAATACAATTTATTTTAAAATTTAAAAAAACCAATCTATTTCATCAATTACTTTTTTCCAATATATATGACTGATTTAATTGAGATAGTCCAATAATCAAAATTTATCCAATCATTCTTCTTATTTAAAATGTAATATATATATAAATTAAAATAAAATAAACTCATCCCTCGTCCACCTAAAATATATCTTTATTTTTTTATTAATTTTCAACACCTTTTTAACTTATTTTTTTTTCAAAAAAAAAGGGGAATATCGAAGGCTAATGAATCGATGTTGATGAAGATTTTAGCGGTGATGATGATGATGATGATGATGATGCAGATCATTAAACGATGAAAAAAATAAAATAAATTGGGCTAATAATAATATGATTAGTAAGTAAATTAAGTCTGAGTTGGAATTGGTGATGGGGAGGGGAGAGTGGGTGTGGGTGCACAACCAATCCTTTCTGTCTTTCACATTTCTATCTCACCTTTTATTCTTTCTTTGCTTTATTTTATTTTATTTTATTTTTAATATTAAAAGTTGGATGCAAAGTTATTTATTCCAAACATACATATATATATATATAAATACTAATGATTTTTTTTCTCTCAATTCCAATATTTCGACTTTTTAAATGTATCTAGCATACAATTTTAGACTTTATATTCAATCTCTTATTTGGTTGAGGAAATTACTCATTTTTTTTTCCAATTTAGTTATTTTAACTATGTCGATTAAATTTTAATTTGATTTATATAAATATTATTATTAATATAGAAAAACGTAAATTCGTGTACACTAAAATATATTATTCTTTAGACTATAAATAATTTTAAATATTATATTAAACAGTATAAATATTAATGTTAATTTTCTTTTGATTGAAGTAAAATTTATATATGAACCATTCAACTCATTTTCTCTCACATACATCTTGTTTTGTTTACTGTTTATATGTACGTAAGTAGCAAAAGGCTCAAAGCCCAAAGACATTCATGTTGTTTGAAAAGATTTTAACACACAACATTGTTGAATCAATGCACTGTGTTAGTTATGGACCACCAAAATTATTATTTAATAATATAATTTAATTCAAACACTCCAGCGAAAATTTTTAAGAGTTCAAAAAAATTAAGAAATAAATATAATTTTAATAGATGATTTTGAGAGAAAAATAAAAAAAAAATTGTCATTTTTATGATGATAAGGATTAAATTGTTAAATTTGAGAAAATATGTAGATGAAATAATAGAAATAAAATATATAGAAATTACATATGTAAAACAAGACATTGAGATATATTATGTGGTTAAATTGTAACAAGAAATAAAATTAATTTAATATAATTAATTAGTGAATATTAAACTTTTATGACAGATAGGGACTAAATTGAAAAGTTATAAAATTTTATAAGAAATAATAGATAAGTGAAGAATGTATCCTCTCAGTGCTTTGACCCGATGTTCAAGTCGAGTATGAGATGTTACAATGAACGGAACCTTATTAGTTTGAAAAATATTTTACGGAAAAAAATTAATAAGACATTTTACAGGAATAAAGAAATAATTTTACGTTGCCTAAAATTTTTTTCACGTTAAACATCTTATTTTACATGAAACAAACATTGAAAAAGATTGAAGATATTTTTCGTAAAAATTTTTTCATTGAAACAAACAGAATATTAATATTTTTCTAGATAGATTAAAAAAAAAGAAATATAATATTAAAAAATAGCTGCTTAGGTCCCTAGGTCCCTTGAGAATTATATAAAGGGACTTTGGAAAGATGCATGTAATGATGTTTATTTATAATGTAAAGTGTTTTTAGGATGGAGTTGATATAGTATTGAATATTAAGTATAATAATAATAATAATAATAATAAAAGATATAATAGAAAATATTTAATTTTTTATTTATTTTTGGATAAATTAAATTGGATTTAATAAGATAAAAATATGTGAAAGGTTAATAATATTGATTTAAACCGCGTTTAGAAGACAATTTTAAAATCAAATTCAAAACATGGAAACAGCCATCGTCTTTCTTTAACAACTTTCTTGTAAGAAAAGGATAGCCTACCCTTTGCTGCCTTACACAATTCTCTCTTTCTCTCTGCTAAATATATATAAAATAAATATCCCTTTGTTTTTTATCCAAATCCATTTTCTCTCACACATCTCTGCCTCTCTGTTTGATACACGAAATCCATTCATTTACACCACAGGCACACACACATATATTCTTTTTATAAATCCCAATTCCATTGATAACGAAAACAGTAATCGGAAGAAACAAAGAAAAGAAAAAAAAAAAAAGAGAGAGGAAAAGGAGGGCCTTTTCAGCCCTCTCTTCTTGTTATGCTTCCTCTCAGATCTTAGATTCTCTTGCTTTACCTTCTGGGCCTTTTTCTTTTTCCCTCCCTGGTACAGTTTATATCATTGTCCCTTCAAAACTAGATTAAAATAAACACCCAAATCTTGTTTTTCTTATGTTTTCTTCATTATTTGCTCTAAACTAATTCTGGGTGTTGGATCCTTCCACTCATTTCGCGTTAAAGTTGCTCCCTTTTCATGCGTTGGGTTTTTTAGGAATCCTGGATTGTTGGCCGATTCATAGTCGATCCGTAATTGGTTTTACGTTTTCCGATTGAATCCAACATTGGGTCGTTTTATATTGATATAAACAACGAAGCTTTGCTTGATTCCTGACAAGGCACGGTTATCTTCGTTTAATCTACATTTACAATGTTTATGTTGGATTGTCTTTTTAAACCATGATGCTGAATTCTGTATTGGCTTTTAAATTTAAAGAAACCAAAGTCTTGATTATATCTGGCGTTATTTTACATAAATTACGAGTCGAATTCTAGATCCGATGCTTGCTTCTTCTCTTGTTGAATAGAATTATATATATGTATATATGACATGTTATATTCAAGTTGTTTACGATTCAATTTGATATCCAATATTCAGAATGGAAATGGAGCTTGGCAAGCTATTCATCGGTGGGATTTCTTGGGGCACAAATGAGGACCGTCTTAGAGAGTATTTTCAAACTTTTGGGGAAGTTGTGGAAGCTGTGATAATGAAGGATCGGGCTACCGGCCGTGCCCGTGGATTCGGGTTTGTCGTTTTTGCTGATCCGGCTGTTGCAGAAAGGGTTGTGATGAAAGAGCATATGATAGACGGTAGAACTGTGAGTTCTTAACTTTTTTGATCTCCCTTATAACATGATTTATTCTGCAATATACTTTTCATTGTATAACATGCAATTCGATCAGTTGATGGCCTTTCATATTATCTTTTCGTTTATTTTTCAGTCATGATTGGTTGGTTATTTGATTAAAATAGGACATTAAAAAAAACTGTATTGGTTTAATTTTGATGCTTGTATTGTACATTGTGAGGTTTGCTTGGCAGCATGTTGCTATTGAGTAAGAACTACTCCAGTAACATGTATTTCCCTTTTGAGGGCTAATGAAGGTGATAGATTTCCAAACGTTGTCAATGTTGACAGCTTCATATTGCAGGTTTGATCACCAGTACGAAATCGCTTTCAGCAGTAGAATAAATTTCAAAAAGACCAAAATTCTTATATTAGACGTGACTCAAATATAACAAATGTTCTTCTTATAGTTGCATTTAGATGGATCAATGCATTCAAAACAGAATTTTCTAATTGTGAAAAAAGAACCATTGGTAATTGTATAGCAATCGAAGTGATGATGACTTTACAACCTTAAGTACTAGAGCGGTGTAAAAATACAATCTGTATCATGGGGAAAAAGCATATTTGTAGAATAGTGCAAGTTTCCCTGATTCATAAAAGAATTTGGGTAAAGTTGATCAGCTTTAGGTGGTGCCTTTCTTTAAGATTCAAAGAGTTTGTGCACTTCAGATACCGGTATTTATGTTGTAAGACTGAAATTGTGTTTTAACTCCGTTTTCTATGTCTCTCTCTACAGGTTGAGGCAAAGAAGGCAGTTCCTAGGGATGACCAGAACATGTTGAACAAAAATAATATTAGCACACTTGGATCACCTGGTCCTTCTCGCACAAAAAAGATATTTGTAGGAGGCTTGGCATCCACAGTCACTGAGAGTGACTTTAAGAGGTACTTTGATCAGTTCGGTACAATTACAGATGTTGTTGTGATGTATGATCACAACACTCAGAGGCCACGAGGTTTTGGATTCATAACTTATGATTCAGAGGAAGCTGTGGATAAAGTCTTGCAGAGAACATTTCATGAGCTCAACGGGAAAATGGTTGAGGTCAAGCGAGCTGTCCCCAAAGAATCATCTTTAGGTCCTAACCGGAACCAGTTAGGTGGGTATAACTTTGGCCTTAGTAGAGTCAATAGCTTCCTTAACGGGTACATGCAGGGTTATAATACTAATTCAGTCGGTGGTTATGGTGTTAGAATGGAAGGTAGATCTAGTCCTGGTACTATTGGTCATAATGGGTTTTCTCCATTGAGTCATGGTTATGGGATGGGACTGAATTTTGAGTCAAATTTGAGTCCAAGCTCTGGATGGAAATTGAACCTTGGTTCTAACCTGAGCCATGGATGGGGATTTAACACTTCATTTAATGGAAATTCAAACAGATTTGCAAGTCCCTTTGGGTATGGTGTGGGCAGTGGAGGAAATGATTCCGTCTTAAACTCAGCTGGTCGAAATGTGTGGGGAAATGGAAGTCTTAACTATGCAACTAACCCCACAAACTCTAGTGCTATGTTGGGGCCTGGAAGCGGGAAAACAGGTGTGAGTTCTTTGGGCAGCATTGGACCACTTTGGGA
This sequence comes from Gossypium hirsutum, assembly GCF_007990345.1. NCBI lineage: Eukaryota > Viridiplantae > Streptophyta > Magnoliopsida > Malvales > Malvaceae > Gossypium > Gossypium hirsutum. The sequence goes on along the minus strand of NC_053428.1, from coordinate 17,350,679 downwards.
TTCCTCTCCTAAGTCAGGTCAAGGTGGAGGTGTTGCTTCTGCTTACAATAGTAGCAATCTTAGGTATGGAAGTGGCGATTTTGGTATTGCATCGGGAGGGATAGGCCATGGGAGAAGCAGTGGAACCAGTGTTGCCCAGGTATCATCCCATGGTGGTTATGACAGGGCTTATGCTGATATTTATGACAATGGTTCATTTTTCGAGGATTCTACGTGGCAATCTTCACCCTTAGACCTAGAGCAGTCTAGTTCTTTTGATTTTGGTCTGGGAAATACAACTTCAGATGTTATGTCTAATAACTCTGCTGGTTACATTGGCGGTTATAACGTTACAAATAGGCAGTCAAATGGAGGTAAGACTTGGTTCATTTTCTATTGGTTATAATGTGCCAGAAGTCCCTGCAATTTTTGAAAATTGGGAATTTAGTCCTTGTACTTTTATTTCATGAAATTTAGTCCCTCTACTTTTCAGATTTTAAAATTTAAGTCTTAAATCCTTTTTGTTAAATTCAAGTTAATTACAAAGTGTTTTTTTTTTTTTTCAAAAATGTCAGCAACAAACTTAACAAAAAGGATTTAGCAGTGTTAACAGTTGGACCTGAATTTTGAAATATGAAAAGTAGGAGGACTAAATTCATAAATTTCAAAAAGTACAGGGACTTCCGGCACGTTTTAACCTTTTCTATTTAACTGTTTCTTTACATTTATTTTCCTCAGATATCTTGCTTGTCTTCTTAAACTTATTAATGGCTCTGTTTCTTTTTTTACATATAGAACATCATCAACAGATGTAGAGAATACACACTAGTATTAGACCAAAAGCATTTCTTGGGTTATACTAGTTTTGCGAGGTTGATTGAATTATATTTGTCTAGTTGTCATTTACTAGATAATTAAAACCGGTATGCGATTAAGAACCAATGCTGCTTAGGCAATTTCATTGTGTTTTGGCCGTCTTTAGGGTGTCATCAACTTATCTATAGTCCTTCTAAGGATCAATGTCAGAATCCATGTTTAGCAACGAAAAAAAAAAAAACCTATTCATCAGTTAGTAGTTGAGAAACAGATAATATTAATCTGGGTGCTTTATTGTGGTACTCATTTTCTATTGCTTACCATCTTTTCCAGGGATTGCCACATAGGTTGATGATGATATGATGTCACGATATAACGGTAGGATATTTGAACAGTGGAGCGGATGAATGACTGGATTTCTACATTGCCCCCACTGAGATATTTCAATTTTATACGAAAATACGAGTAGAGAGCTGATTTGGTTTACCTGTTTTGATGAACCTGTTATAGAGACGAGTTACAAAGAATTCATGTAAGGTATGTGCTTGAGGGTTTTTTTTTTTTTTTGTTCTTTCCATTTTCTAACACAGGTTTTCTTTACTGGGATTTTAATTAAATGTAAAATCAGATTGCCAGTATATGCAGATTATTGTAATTTTTCTTTCCCATTCTTTCCTTTGGAGTTTAGAGTTGTTCGATTTTTATGGTGTTATATCCATTGAAGCTGCCGGGTTAATGTATATTGTAGGTATTAGTGAGATGTCTATTTGGTTTGGATTTACATTCTGAAATGGAGGGTTACTCATTTAAGAGATCCCCGTGAATAAAGATGCTGCAAAAGTTTAAAAAAGAATGTGATTTATTTTTGGTATATTTTGTTATTCACTCGATTTATATTTGATACACACTGTTTTACTTTTTACAAAACTTATCTTCCATGCAAGGAAAACAAATTGCAAGGCACTGCTCCTTTGCAAAAATGAGTGCATTTTTGTAAACACAAGTTGTCCCGAACCAAGTGCAGCCGACGAGGCATCTTTTATTAAATACCAGAATATTGTGTGGTGGTTTTGACCTCTTATCTTATCCTAACATTTCTTAACGCTTGTGCTTTGTAGTCACTTTCGTTGTATGGGTATATCATCACCTTCGACTTCCATGAATAGGGGATTTTATCACCTATTGAGGTGGTCCTTGGCAGATCTCTGCATTAGTTCATATAAAAAGGGAACAATTTACTTTAAGATTGTAAGATAATGTAAGAAAACTACCATTACATATAATGACAGCATCAGGCATTAAGTATATAATGGATAATGGTGTTCATTCGAGTGGTAGCAATGCAAGCAATTTTAAGTTACCGTGATGTACAAGAATATTTACTATATATCAAGTAAAGCCAAAACCTAAATAAGATTGTTGTTCATTGTTGCTAAGCCATGCTATTTCCTTTCTTTATACTTTTGCCTTCATCATTAGCCTTCTCCCGCAATGACTACAATAAGCCATATACAGAATTAAATGCCTCTAACAACCTAATCTTTACACATTACATTATATTGATTTTGTTTAGCATTTCTATTACCATTGCAAAAAGATCAGTTTAAAAAATGCATTTAAAATTTTGCTATAGCAAAAACTATAAGGACCTTAGTTTTACCGTGTTTAAATGTATTTTTCTTCTTATTTAAGAGTTAAGAGAGTTTATAACTAGAAATAAATATTGTATAAAGAAAATCACAGTAAAAAAGCTGAGAGATGTTATAACTATAAATTAATCATTATGTAAAAAAAATGCAGTTGAAAAATTGATATTAGGATGTATTATGAGTTATTATTATTATTATTATTATTAAGAAGAGAGTTACGAGATTTATAGTGTTGCATTATAATGGAAAAATAGTTTTAAAATGATAAAAACGTCTGAAAAGGACATTATCTTAAAAACTATATTATAGATTATTTGTAATAGTAATCCAATAAATGAACAGTATAAAGATATATATATAACGATTTAATTTTTAAAATTTATATAAAAAATGATTTTTAATTTTCTTAAAAAGAAAATATCATCTTAACAAAAAAATAATTATTATCCACTTTAAAAAATTAAAATTAGCAAGTGATATTCATAATATAATTATATACATATTATACAAATATGTGAATGTATGATTAGTAATAAAGTAATTATACCTTTTAAGGCAATTTTTGCTTTTGGTTAAAAACATTAGGTAGGAAAAAAAACACACTTTGTTTAGAGAACACTAGAACTATGCTTTAGTTGTGTTTGTAAAGTTGATGTTTCGAAGTGTTCTTTTTTTGAAATTTACTTTAAATATAAATTCATAATATATCAGCTCCATCTAAATAAATTTTAGATTTCAATTTAATCATATATTATAATTATAATTTATTAATTATATTTAAACTTATAATTATGCTCGTAACAACACTTGCAAAATGCTAAATAAGCCTCGAGTGATGGTGTCTTGAACTTAACGCCATCATGTGTAAGTGTCGTTGGGATAAGGGCACTTCGGGAATCATAACATGTAAGGTAAGTTGCGCGCGTGCGTGCCTCTATGTGCTCTCCATACTTGAAAATATTTCCGAGTCACTTCCGCAACATTTAAGGCCATGTTTGGTTACCTTGATTCTCAAACTTAACATCCATAATCGACGTGTATGTTAAATAGGAAAAAAGACCAAACACGGCTCAGGAAATTTGATGGGTCCGTTTAAACGTTAGGGAGATGTTATGACAACAAAGGGAATGGCCGAATGGGTTTGGATTATATTTATACGTAATTCAAAAAGGAAGGAAAAGGAAAGAGAGGAGCAAAATAAATGAGTGTTATCTTTCTCCTCCTAATCTCTATCTCCATGGCGGATAAAACGAGAGCCTCACCTTACCACTCTCATCTCTTCAAACTCCCTTCTTCTTCTTCAATTTGATCTATCTGTTTCTTTCTTCTTTGCTTCTTTTCAAGCTCTATTATTATAACAGCTGCCTCTGTTTCTTCTTCTTCTTTTCAATTGCCATTAGTTTGATTGTAGCTATGGCTTCTGCTGCTAACTGTGTAGTGTATTTTAGCAGCAACACTAACTACCTTACTGTCTCTGAACTCAAAAACCATTCTTTGCCTGCTAGCTTTGTCAGCAGACCACCCAACAACAACACTCTTGGGAAAAGAAGGTATGACTGCTGATCTTAAATTCTAGTTTCTTTTTATGCCCTGGGTGTTGAAATTATTGATTGGGAAATTTTATAGGGTGTTTTTTTTTATGGTACATGAAAGTAAACAAATTAATGCATTTGTAATCCGTCGTTATTGTCTTAGAAATTGGATCAGGTATGGGATTTTAAAGCACGTCTCTCTGATTATAGTTTAAATCGCTTTTGCTGCAATTTTGCTGTACCAATCGTCCCTTTTCTTCAGTTGCTACTGTTACTCCTCAACTGGATTTGCGGTTGCTAACATTGTATATATATTGATGCGTAATCTCTTTTCTAAGCTACATCTTGGCTTTTAGTCGTTACAGTGTCAGATTGTTATCTTCAACGACGGGAATCAATCCACGGGCAGCAGCACCATCAGCCACTGCTGTAGAGGTATGGAAGAGCAGTAACATATTTAGTTGATTGTTAACCATTTATTAACTGCCTAAACTTCCACTCCTTATGGTTTTATGGTTGAAGAATGATGGAAGTTTCCCCGACACTGATATGGTTCCAACCCCCAAAGTTATAATTGATCAAGACTCGGATCCAGATGCCACTGTTGTTGAAATTACCTTTGGCGATCGACTCGGAGCGCTTCTTGATACTGTATAATTTGTATTCTCTTTCATTTTATTTTATAAAAACTTTTTATGTATGATCTTAACCATTAGCTAATGAGCTGCAGATGAATGCACTTAAAAGTCTCGGGTTGAATGTTACTAAGGCAAATGTCTATTTGGATTCATCTGGGAAGCACAACAAGTTTTGCATCACCAAGGCGTAAGTTTAGATCCCCATTTTGCTTGAATTATTTGACATAAGTATGGTTCTTCATTTCCCTTGAACTAATAAAGTCTTGTTATTGTGGCGAATCAATTATCTCATTCATCAAGTAAATTCCCTAAAATGGGCTAAGGCAAACTTTGGGAATTCAAGGCTGTTAATTAAAAAACTCAGATAAAATTTGGATGTTAGACAAGCTATTTTAGATGCAATTTTACTAATATAGTGATGGTGTGTTCCTGCAGTAGCACTGGAAGGAAAGTTGAAGAACCAGAACTGCTCGAGGCAATACGTTTGACGATTATAAACAACTTACTTGAGTTTCATCCGGTAACCATCTCTTCTTTTTTCCTTATTCTTGGTGAGGAATCTCCCAGTAAAGCCTATTGACATGTTATGTGGTTGTGGTCCAGGAATCAAGCTCCCAGTTAGCAATGGGTGCAACTTTTGGTGCTGAGCCACCAAAAGAAACGGTATTCCTCTTGCAAAGTTTCTCTTTTCTTCTCACCCAATGAGTTCAAGCATTTTCCTATGAATTGAATGTTTGTCGAAATAAACTTTCTGCCACCACAAGAAGAGACTGTTACATTGCCATTTGCTTAATTCCTATGCAGAGTTTTGATGCTTGCTACCGAGACTTATGCAAATTGGTCATAAATGTTACAAATTGTCAATCAATTATTGAGCTGAGCATGCATTAATCTCTTATTAAATTTTGCACTGCTGGAATTCCTCAGGTTGATGTAGACATTGCTACTCGCATTAGAGTTCATGATGATGGTCCTGACCGTAGGTAATGAATACTGTGGTCTCTCTCTAAATGCTGGGGCTTATAGTCTTATACAATGCAATCCCCACCCTTGAAATTTGATAGCTTAGGACTATAGCCTTGGCCACATTTTGAAATTTTGCTAGTCGGCTCCCATACCCTGACGATTATGGTGTGTCAATGTAAAAAAAATTGTTCAGCTTGCTATATGTAGAGACAGCCGATCATCCAGGGTTGTTGGTGGAGCTTGTGAAAACTATTACCGACATCAACGTTGCAGTTGAGTCCGGAGAGTTCGACACGGAGGTGATTGATCAGCTATTCTTTTTCTTTTTGTAACCGAGGAATTAGAGGATTAGATGATTATATTTTCACCTTCTTTTTCGAAGAATTGGTACTGGTAACTTCGTATTAGCATAATAATTAGTTTTGTCTACTTTTTTGCCACCTAGGGGTTGCTTGCAAAGGCAAAGTTTCACGTCAGTTACAAGGGTAAAGCCCTCATCAAGCCTCTGCAGCAGGTAAAGAACAACATAAACCCAAACTTTTGCTACTCATTCTCCACCTGCTAACCCAAAGTGTACATGCTAGAAGAGATATATTTTAAAAGAAAATTGTATAGGGTTTTTTCAATGTGTGCTTATGAAATGTTGCTCTATGATACCTGACAGGTTCTTGCAAATAGTTTACGATATTACTTGAGGCGTCCGACTACAGAGGAGGCGAGTTTTTGAGCCACCATAAGAGCAAGTTAGCAATGGGGTGAAGTTTAGAATGCTGTTGGCAAATAATCTCCTCTTGTAGGAATTCTATATACAGTCCCCTGTTAGAGCATGGTAATTGTTGTATAACGATTTTAATTAATTTGATCACTAGTTGTGCAACACTACGGGATTCTTAGAAACGTGGGCTCATTTTGTGTGTCATTTGAGTCAGGCCTTACCCACACTCCACTATTTAAACTCTGTTTACTTATATATTTCAGATATACAAAACAAAAAGGAGAGATGTTGAATCTCCACATCAGTAATAAGTTTATTTTGGGGTAATTTAAGTTGGATTAAAACTGTTGGAGCCCTGCCTAATATAAGCAACCTCAATTTTTGTAATCATCAAGTGGTCCTCTCTTAATTTTTTTATATTTAATTCAAATTTTCATTTAATATATAATTCAAATATAAATATATTAAAATATTGTTAATTAAAATTATTTAAACAAAATAGCTCCTTCGAGTCTGAATTTTTTCTCGAGTTTTTGAACTTGGTGATCACCGATGTTAGAAATTGAAGAATGGTAGAGAAACTAGAATTGGATGAAGTTGAATTCCCTCATACTATCTGCTTTCATCATGGGACGCTTGGGAAAAGCTAAAATTGGATCAAGTTGTGGTGATCGATTTTTGCACGACACCTGCCCAACTCTATTTTAATTGAATGCGTCGTCCGAAATCAAACTCAACTTGAAGACCTGTAAGTCCACAGCTCGCCCAATAATCTCAAAATTAGAGCAGGTGAACTTGGAAGTTATCTCGCCATTGTTGAACAATGGCCAAAAGTGTCGGGATTTGTTTTATCGAGAAGGTAAAAAACACATTATAGTGATTGAAGATACTTGCCTCGAGACAACAATCGTGAATCAGCTGAAAATGATGGCTATATTGTTTCTTTTGTTCACAATGAGAAGAGTTGAAAATCAGAGCTCCAACTTGTAAACACCACGAATTTACGGTTTCAAGCTTCAAATAAATTACTATCCACAAATCTTTGGTCAATCAAGCTTAATTAGTGTACAGATATTTCTACTAAAGGAACCCCTGAGTCTCCTGAAATTTTACCTCTCCCCATATCTTTTAGGTTTGAAAGGAGTAGTCTGTAGCTTTTCAGCATTGTAGATAACAAATATTTACAGTTTCAGAGTGTAGACGAAACAGAACAGGGTTTGCCTGTTTCGGTTCTCCCTAATTCCTTTTAAATTTAAAGAACTCTGTTTACATTTTAGTTCCAAATTTGACCTTTTTTGTCAACAAGATACTCAACATCCTAAAATAATACAACAATGTCTTTTTTATAGTATGAATTATTTAAGTAAGGTATGAATAAATTTTTTTTTTTGGAATATGCAATTTGAATGTAATTTGTGTATATAATTTATTATGAAAGATTATTTGAAATTTTATTTTTTTTAAAAATAATTTAATTATGCATATTAATTTGTCATTTTCTTATTAAAAAAAGATAAAAATGAGGTGGAATCATAGTTTAATATAATTCGTCTCGAGAATATATAAAATATTAATAATGTTTGTGATGAAAAGCATGAGAAAAAGTAAAAAGCAAGGGGCGGCTATAATTACCAATTTCTTAAAATTGACCATGGAGAAAAAGGTGTTGAACCTCAAAGAGGAAAGAACTACAATTTACTACTCTAAATATGGTAAACAAAATTAGTTAAATTAAGACAATGGAACCGTATAAAAGACTGTTAGGATAGCTTCCCACTTCCATTTTAACCACACTCAAATCTCAGCTATTTAATTTAATTAACCACGAAAACAATTTTTAACTCATTTCAACTCAAAGCCTAGGATTAATTATAACACAAATCTTCATTGCATTTTAACTAGCCGGATCTCTGGGGGACTCTTTTGGTATTAAGCTTACATTACTTTTATGGCTGATCCAAACTGGCACGATTTCTTATCTAATTTTTTTGTTTATTTTCAATACAAGGAAATTTCGTTTTGCCTGTTGGGACAACATGGTTGAAGGCGGTGTCGCAAAAGCAGACAAGACGGAGTTTACTGAGTGCTGGAGGACGACATGGAAGACTCCTTACATTATGAAGCTTGCATTGTCGGCTGGGATTGGAGGGCTTCTATTTGGTTATGACACTGGTAAATAACATATGATGCTACATGTTCATTTGTAACATAAATGGTGTTGTATATGTATAATGTATATAATCATTAATGTTTGGATTCCGGGGGTGATATCTGGTGCTCTACTTTACATCAAAGAGGACTTTGAGGAAGTTGATAAGAAAACATGGCTACAGGTTAGATAGTGATTTACCGAGTTCTTGTAGGGCAGAGAAATTAAAGAAAGGGAATATCGTTTGATGAGTTGATGATGATGATGCAGGAAACCATTGTGAGTATGGCAGTCGCAGGTGCTATATTTGGAGCTGGAATTGGAGGGTGGATGAATGACAGGTTCGGGAGAAGAGTGTCGATTTTGGTTGCTGATGTTCTTTTCTTCGTAGGTTCCATAGTGATGGCTGTGGCTATGGCTCAATGGATGATTATCCTGGGAAGGATTTTTGTTGGTTTTGGAGTCGGAATGGCTTCCATGACAGCACCTCTTTATATTTCGGAAGCTTCCCCTGCTAGAATCCGAGGGGCACTTGTTAGCACCAATGGCTTGCTAATTACAGGTGGCCAGTTTCTGGCTTACCTAATCAATCTGGCCTTCACTCATGTATGTCATATTTAATCATTACAGTTCAAAATTTATCATCTCTTATTGGCTCAACTTGAAAGTACCACTTCCATTGTGTTTCAGGCTCCTGGAACCTGGCGTTGGATGCTTAGAGTAGCTGGACTCCCCGCCTTGGTTCAGTTCATCTTGATGCTCACACTCCCCGAGTCTCCTAGATGGCTTTACAGACAGGTTTAACTCTTGTCCTGATTGATGTGATGAGGCAACAATAATAATGATGATGATGATATATTGTTTATTATTATGTTTCACTCTTCAGAACAAGGTCGAAGAGGCCAAGGCCATACTAGAAAAACTTTATCCTTCTGACGAAGTTTTAGAAGAAATTAATGCCTTGAGAATCTCTGTAGAGGCTGAAAAAGCTGATGAACACGCCATTGGAGACAGTCTGATGCAAAAGTTGAAAGGTGCATTTGGAAATGTGGTAGTCCGAAGGGGGCTGTATGCTGGGGTGACAGTTCAGGTGGCTCAGCAATTTTCAGGCATCAACACAGTGATGTATTACAGCCCGATGATAGTTCAGTTCGCAGGGTTCGCATCAAACAAGACGGCTATGGCCCTTTCTCTTGTCACATCTGGTCTTAACGCGCTAGGGTCTGTGGTGAGCATGTTTTTTGTCGACAGATACGGGAGGAGGAAGATGATGCTGATTTCAATGATGGGTATCATTACATGCCTTTTAGCCTTAACCGTGGTGTTCTGGCAGGCCGCCATCCGGTCCCCGCAGCTTAACATGTTGGAATCCACGCAATTCGGTGCAAATGGTACGTGTCCAAGTTTTAAGTCGGCTGCTGATGCACCATCATGGAACTGCATGTCTTGCTTGAAAGCCGAATGTGGTTTCTGTGCTAATGCGGTAAATGAAGTAAGTATATCCACACCTCTCCATTTCCTTGCACATTAGACACATCCATTAATGCATCAAAATCCATATGTTCAGTATGCCCCAGGAGCATGTCTGGTAGTGACGAAAGATATGAAGAATGCATGTCAGGGGAAACATCGTACTTGGTTCAAGGATGGTTGCCCAAGGCTCTTGACCAGTAAAGAGGGCTGGCCGCAGTTTCCAACTGGGTCTCCAATCTCATAGTCAGCGAGTCTTTCTTGACCTTAACCAAGGCTCTTGGTTCCGCTGGCACCTTCCTCCTCTTTACTGGGTTTTCTGTGACTGGGATTACTTGCATCTACGTCTTTGTACCTGAAACTAAGGGACTGTCGTTCGAGGAGGTTGAGAAGCTGCTTGAGACTGGGTTCAAGCCCAAAGCATTTACGAAGAAGAAGTCTAAAGGGTAACGGCCGGCCGGTCTAGTTGCTAGGCTTTTACTATTTCTAGTTGGGCCTTAGCCTTCCAAGATCAAGATGGCTTGTATAAGTATTGTCCAAATCCCCATGTTGGTTTTTATTTTACTGTCCATTCATAAATGCTGTAACAGAATCTTGTTAATCAACAAACAGTAGGACTTTACAAATACAAAACAATTTCTTGGTTTTTAATTTATATGTCACTTTTTACAGTAGGACACAAAACCAGAATAGATGCCAACAGTTAGGTTTCTTGATTAATCATTTACTTGAATGCATAGATTAGACCATCAATTACAAGTTCACTATCCTTTGTACAGTAGGACAAAACACACTTGCTCCTGCCAGCTAATACATGATAACAACACAAAAGAACCAAAAAGAAAGTGAATCTCCCATATAGTTGAAACGACTTTACACCAAATTGGAGAAGATCAAGAGTCCTAAGATGCCGCAATATGCATCAACCTAATGCAAAATACAGTCCCTCGTCAATACTGCATCAATCCCCTTGGCAGCTTGGAAATGAAACCATATGCTATACATTCTTCCTTCATTCTGCAGGTCTCGAATGTTGATGCCATGTATAACATGCTATGTACATCTCTATTTGACAACCGAGAACTTGAGGAGAAATGTTTATTAACCACACAAGGTGCTAGAGATGATCAATAAGTACAAGAACAGAAAGTTTATCGTATGCCATCCTTAGGCAACTTTATGCAAAACCTAATACAATCGTCTCCATTACAGAAGGCTTGAGCTACAAGCTGAGATGATCAAAAAAAAAAATGCTTGGATGTAGATCACATCACATTAACATATTCTCCATAGTCCATATTCACTATGCAGAAAGACAATCAATACCCAGTAGATCTATGCAATAGAATTTTGGGTCACTCAGACAAAACATAAGGAAAATAACCCAAAATCCACAAGTCAAACCCTGAGAACACAAGTCAATAATAAAAGGCAAAAAAAAAAAAAAACCCAAAACCTAATCAATACAAGTAAGCTCAAAGTCAGTCTCTTGCAGACTAGCCTCCTTTAAATTGTCTTTTGTACTTGTACAACTCAACCACACTGTACAAACCATCAGAACACTCCCTAAACAAATAAAAAAAACTCAATAATCTGGTCTAATTACCTCAATTACTAATAAACTTCTCTTCTCTTCTCTTCTCTAAGGACTGGAACACAAAGGCTCTTGTCTGGATTCTCTTAGATACCTAAGAAGAGTTTCAGCCTGCAAAATTAACATTCAACAAATACGTTGGTTGTTAAAATGAAGCAAACAATCGCATGGTTAGATTTGATGCAAAACTAAACGTTCTCAGTTCTGATCATCCAAGTGCAATTACTTAAATCAATCAAAGCAATTCAATCAACTAAAAACAGCATTGTGATTAGAAAGAATCAATCAATTACATTATCTTCATCCAAACACAAGTAAATCAAACATCAACTAGAATTACCTTATGTTTAGCCTTAGCACTCCCAGTCTGAGAAAGAGCCACAAGAGGAGGGATCCCACCTTCCCTAACAAGCAACCCTCGATTCCTAATGCTATCAGCACACAACTGCAACAGTGTCGACACCGCGAACTCCTTCCCCTTGGTAGACCCATCCTCAATCGCCTCCACCAGTGCCGCAATCCCACCTTCCTCAACGATAGCTTCCCTTCCTTCCTCAATTCCTACCAAGCTACTGAGGACAACCATCGCCTTCTCTTCCATTCCGGTCCCTTGCTCGCCTACCATCCCCACCAAAGGCCTAACTGCACCCGCACTAACCGCCCTTTCTTTGTTCTGCCTGGCCGAACACAGCTTATAAAGGGTTGTTAGTGCATCTTTCTTGCCTCTGTTGGATCCGTTAATAAGAAGGGATACCAGAGGTGGTATCGCCCCGCATGCTCCAATTGAAGCCTTGTTTTCTTCGATCAAAGCTAAGCTCAGAAGTGCACAGGCCGCGTTTTGCTTGGAGGTTTCGGTTCCCGTCTTGAGAACATACACTAATGATTTTATAGCTCCAGCATTTATAATTCGGTCTTTGTTCACTTCGAAAAGAGACAAATTTAGCAACGCGGTCACTGCGTGCTCTTGAGTCCATGGATCGGTGTTCCGAAGGAGCGAAGTGAGAGCAGGGATCGCACCGGATTCTCCGATTAACTCACGGTTATCCACGCGGTTCTTCGCTAGCAGTCTGAGCTTAGCCGCAGCCGATCGCTTCACGGCAATGGACGGTGATTGGAGGCCATCGATGCAGATCTTGACCGTCGGTTGAAGATCCTCCGGTGAAATACTCTCGATAATTTCCGTCGAGAAGTTCTCTCTCTGCAGAAAGCCTTGGCACGGCTCCAGTTCACACATAGCTCCATTGCCGCTCTCATTTACCAAGGCGTTTTCGGGCGAGGGCAAGGTAGCCAACCGCTGCAACTCACCGGAGATGTCGCTGCTACAAGCCGAGAAATCGCTGAAGGCTTGAGAAATGTCTAAAAAGCCCTCGGTTTCTGAGTCGGACTTAACAGATTTGGCGTTGCTCTTGGAAGCCAGTTGGCCGAGACGCATGTCGATGGCGGATTCGGTGAGGTTTTCGGAGATACATCCGGACCTTTGGGGGACGGAGCTAGTAAAGGAGCAGCTGCTGTCGTCGTTTTGGTAGAAATTGGAGCGTATCGTACGCATGGAACGACCAGTTGTGTGTCGGTCGTTTTTAGCCGTCGAAGCCGAACCTTGAATGCAAATGTTTCGACCTAACGGAGACCTGCTTGAACTGGAATCTCCAACAGAAACCATTTCTCTTTTTCAGAGACAATAAAATGAGAGTAGAAGAAACAACAGCAAGAGTTAATACAAATTCGAACAGTGGTTTGTTGGTTAAGAGAAATTCATTTCAAAGTTAGCTAAGAGGGTTGGAGCCTGGACGGTCGATCTATGTATTTATTGGGCAGAGGGTGAAAGGAACTGCTGTGGATTTGGTTTCTTTGCCTATCTATCTGCTCCCGCTTGGTTTGTGTAAAAGTTAAATAAAGTAAAACGGTCGTCCCAAATAAAGTAACACGTGCTCCTTTCCTGTGGGCCCAAAACTTTCTTAAAAGCATAAACATTAGTTTAAGTCTAGTTTTAGTCCCTATTGCTCTTGAAATTTTATATAGCAAAGGGATTAAACCATAATTAAAGCAAAATAAAAGGAAAGGTCGCTGGGTGGTGAGATCTGGTCAGCTCAGGTGTGACGGTGGTCACAGCCGTGAGGCATGAGCCATGCCCACGTGTTTTGAATCAAACTCCAATGCCCATTTTTTCTCAACGCTGGCCGCCTGCCAATTTATTAGTTGAACCCAAATATGCCAAAATGGGCCTTGGTAAAAAACCATTTTAATTGCTAACTCATGCGGCGGCAGCCGGCAGGTACAGCTCTGAGTTTGCCCTTTCTTTCTTTCTTTTTTTTTTACTCCTAAGAAAATTATGTCAAATGCCTTTTTTAAGCATTAATCAACTTATCATCCATTAACAACAAATTTTGACTTATTCATCTAATAAATTCAACCTTATCCAAATTTTGCTTTACTTAAAAGTCATAAACAGACCTTCAAATTTCACTCAAGACTGAACACTACTCTTGAACTTTTCATTTTCCTATTGTAAATACAATGTAAATTTATTTAATTATGTTTAAGTCCTTGAAATTGTAATATATATCATATAAATCAAGCCTATTCTCTCTATAGAAACAAAAAGTTTAGGATGAGGTGCATATATTGATATTAGAGCTGCCAAAGCTTGAAAAAAGCGCACTTTATATATTATATAATAGACTCATTTCATTTGTTTAAAACATATATCATATCTTAATGCATACTCTTTCAATATCATATATTATATATTGGTAGATATTGTACTAGCTAGTACTATTTATATTTATATTATGTGCAATTTTGTGCAGCCAATTATACGACATGCTGAGTTGTTTAGCACCCTAACCACTCTTATTAGCATATTTTATGTATAATATACATATGTATTGTACGTAGGATTGTTAGGGAAAGAATTTAATTTTTGAATCTCGAATTTTAAAAGGATTAAACTGTAAAATAAATATAGAGGATACTTAATTTCAAAAATAAATATATTGAGAAATTAATTAATCAGCCGTTTACAAGCTTATGGAGAGTATAATAGCAATAGTAGTAGTAGTAATAAAGAAGCAAAGTTGATGATATTGGTTGAACTAAAACTTATGTGAAGGTGTGATGCCTGATTACGCGTATTTGACTAAAAAAGTTGAATGGAGCAGTTCTTCTAGGGAAAGCAAGATGAGCGCAGCTTCAGCATCTCTTTGGAGCATCCATATCATCAGCAATGGAGACTTGAATGCGGGGCTACAATATTTTAACATCAAATATCAGTCGAAAAATACAATATTTTAAAAGATGGACAATAACTAATGCAACCAGCAAGTCATTACGAAATACATAACGAGAGGTTATGAGTCAAAGTCAATTAGCTATTTTGGGTTTAGGGTTAAAAGGGATTAGGATAAGAGTATATAATCATTAATCATAGAGAGTTAAAAAGGAAGAGACTGTCAAAATAAATTAACAGATAAAATCTGCAGGCTAGTAGATGATTGAGCCCACGGATAATTTTATCTGAAAAACAAACTTCAAATAGATATAGTCGGTTTTGGAAACTAAACCCACCTGCTATTGCTTAATGGTAGGTATATCATTGCAAAACAGCTTGTTTATTGATTGGTGTGGGAGGAAACTTCTTTAGAAAAAAGGGGGGTGGGGGGGATGGGTGGTAAGCAAATTGCATGGCAGGACAGGACGACTAATAAATGACATATTAATTGATATATCCTGACTTCTCACTGATTCTGATGGATTTTGCATTTGAATTTGAAAATAGCAATTGTCCAACTCAACCCCGACAAGGACAAAATTATGAGAATAAATAAGGGGATGGTACTAATAATAAATTATATGAGGGGTAGTAGACCATGACCTTTGAGAAAGGGCCACATCTAAACTATGGACATCCATCCAGACTTTGATTTGCTAATGGCCCAATGTGCGGTGAAAAGAACATTTTCACACTCTCGTCTATTATCATTTAATAAGATAAATACCAGCTAATAAAAAATAATAATTTCGTTTTAATATATATTTATTTGGGTATTCTTCTGAAATCTTAATCCTTATTGAACTGGCAGTGAGGGACCAACAATTCTGGAGGATGCCGACCAGGCCATCTGGTCTACATCAAGCTGAAGGTGGTCTAAAGGGTTTTTCATTAAATTGGGCTGGTAGCTTCCCCAAAATGTTTTTATTTTTCTTCATTGTATCTGCCAACCTTGTGAGATTTAATATCAACTGGGTTCTACAAAATAATCTGTCTGCCACCGGTCAGGGAGGACCATGCCTATTCCAAGAATCATTAATGTTTCTAAACCCACATTTATCCCTGAAAGGAATCTTTGACCAATTACAACAATAACAAAAATAAGCTAAGATATATCATATCAAGTAGAGGCAATTTCAGGACTCAGGAGATTATCAATGCTGCAAAGCCTCAAGGAATGCATCTTTCAAGAACGGATTCGAAGCGGCGACCTGTGGAACTGTGATGTCGAAATCTTTGCCAAACCTGATGGACACAACAACACAACCATCATTAGATGAAACAAAGCTTTAAAGGCTTCAACTTATAGTGCAGCCATTAGATTCAGAAGAAAATTGAAAGTGCATCGTCAACCATGTTAGCTACTTACGGATCATACACGAGGCCACCAGCTTCTTTAACGATTAAAACACCAGCTGCGACATCCCTGATCATAGAGGCACACTGTGTCAATCGTGTAGTGAATATTGTAACTCCGTAAAATGTCGAAATGATCAAAAGCATACCATGGACCACCGTATCCAAGTTCATAAAACAGGTCAAGCCTTCCGCATGCAATTCCACAAAGATTCAATGCACATGAACCGCTCATCCGGACTGATCTCACCTGTTAATCAGAGGAAGTGATTATGGATTTCAACACATGGTAACAAAAAAATAAAAAATAAAAAAAAGAATCTGGGCACAGCTTTGGTATTACCTTGAAAAGTAAGTTATTGATTCTATTTGTAGTAGCATCCACAGTTGGTGTGTCTCGTTTTGTTCCAGCCTGCTCAATTGAACAAAATTGGATCAAACTTTTACATGCTTGCCAAGAAGGACAACTTTATTGTGTCAGTTAGCCTAACACTATTCAATAACAATCTCCTAGTAATAATGAGATAATACTTTAAAATGGGATTGGAATTTTGAGGCAGAAATTTCATGTTCAGTTTCAACCAACAAATAAAAAGGACTAAGCTCGGAATTTCGACACAGAAGAATGTTCACACCTCTGTTGCAAGCAGAGACTTCACAAGTTCTGTTTGAGATGACACTGCAAATTTTCAGGAAACAAGGCCTCAGCTTTTAGACATTCACTTGAAAATTGAAATGAAATTTGAGACCCATACATCAAGATCACCGGATTCACCTCTAATAGGAGATCCATTGAGAAAAGCACCTTTCCCAAGTATACCGGTAAAGAGCTGCATATCATGAAGCCAGAAATGTTTATTTAGCACTTAACAGAAGATACAAGACTTTGCTTGGCACGAAGGAAGGTAAATTTGTTCATAAAATGGTTAAGATTCATAACCACATTCCTACTTTGTAGCTTAACCATTAGATTAACAAATTTTCCGTCCTCACTTCTTTCCATCCTTCGTTCCAAACAGAGCCTTATTCCAGCAAACTTCAATGACGTGAAGAGAAAAATCTAACCTCATCCATTATTGGATTGTAAACAACACCAACTGTAGGAACCTTTCCAAGGGTAAGACTAATGGAGACACAGACAAAGGGAAACCTGCAGGGTTGCAACAATAGAAACATGAAAATGACTTTATAAATGAAACAAGACACGATTCAAGGAAAAGCTATTACCCGTGGACAAAATTAGTTGTTCCATCAAGAGGATCAACTATCCAGGTAGGCTCATCGGTAAGCTCTGATGTACCGTAAGCCGCGGTAGTTTCTTCCCCGATAAACTACAACAAATATCAACTATGGAAAATCAGAAAAGATGATTACTGAGAAAAACCAGATTATCTCTTAAGCTCAAATTTACTTTTAATCTTGATAGATAAATGGTAAGAGAATTGTGAAAAAGTGCAAACCTTGTGAGAAGGGTAATGCTGCTTAAGATGGTTAAACACAAGATCCTCACATGCCTTATCGGTCTCAGTGACCAAATCGACCTGAATTTAGGTAAAAAGAGACAACTTTTAAGTAGTCATTTCCAATTCTAAATAGGAAAGTAGCGGTGTCTACTTTTGGCAAGACCTAAAAGATTTGATTAGTTAACAGAGGAACCAATTTGAAATGTACTTAAAAACAACCTATAGGAAGATTAGTTTAATAAAACTCTGGTACCAACCAATGAATGGTTGAGCCTCAGTAATCCTTAAGCATTAATCATTATAATGCATTTTTCATCGAACATGGATTTCATGGCAACTAACCAGAAATAGAGGAACATAAAATGAAAATGAAAATAAAAATATGGTTTAATCAAAGATTTGAGATGGAAATATATAACGACCTGGCCTTTATGCTCCACATGCTTGGTCTGATAAAACCCTTTACGGATTATCTACAAAATCATTAAAGACCAAGAAAAAGGTAAGAAATTTAGATTGAACAGATCAATGAAGTAAAATAGCAATACAAGAAAATAAGAAAGTAAAAAAGAAAAAGAAATGGAATTTTGAATGAACCTCGCCGGCTTTCTTTGCTGCGTCGACTGCAGTGGCCAAGAACTCTTCAACAGAAACTGCAATTCAAATAATTTTCCCAAAAAAAGGAAAAGCAAGTAACTAAAACAAGAAACCAAAATCCGACAGAAAAAGTGAACCAGGGAAACCAAAGGAAATCAAAAGCATAATAATGCTTAATAATGGGGGTCCTACCATTGTCAGCCATGCTTAATCGTTTGGCACGAGAACGTGTTAGGAAAATTGATGGATGATTTTATTGAGAGCTTTTCATGTAGCAAGCGACAAGCAAAAAGAGACCGTGAGTTTTAAGTTTATATAACACAAAAATTTTACTGGAGAAACAAAATGGCCTTGGATTCTCTTCTCTAAAATTTTATCTCCTTCCGCTTTAGGACTTTAAGTTTATTGTGCCATCCATGTTTTAAATCACACACAGCAATTTGCATTTTGCAGGTGAGATTCAACAATGATGTTCGGTGGTGAGGTTTTTTTTTTTTTTCCATTATTATATATGATTTTAGGCCAAACTAATTCACATATTAATTATGGCATATATTAATTCAGTAACAGTTAGGGATATTATTACTCAGGAAAATGGATCCTATTATAATTGTTTGTTAGGACTAAAAAGATTAATTCAGATTAGATATGATAGATAGTGCTCTTATATTAGACGGGATGGGTGGTTAAGAAAAAGCAGACGAGGGATTCTTCTCACTTTGCTTTGAAGAATATACCTAAAATGTGCATTTAGTGTTAACACCAGCGAAAGCAAGTGGAGAGGCAACTTCGAATAATGGAGGTTATTCTAGTCCAGACCAGTCATGTCCTTGTCATAAGAATATCCATGGAATATGCCAATGTGCTGCCAAAAGCTCCTCGCTTGAATTCGATGATGATTCCAAAAGTTTCACATCTCGTGATCACATGACTTTGTGAATGTACGAGGCCCAAATTCATTTAAATATTAATCTGCTCCACCCACCTCCAGAAATACCAGTAGTAAATAGCTTATAGCACAGGCTAATCAACCGGAAATGGTCCTCCCTGCGAAGCTTCCCACAACCTCTTTCTTCTCTCAGCCTGCCTTATTCTCCCAACCCAAGAAACCAGCCCAGCCCATTCGTCTTTTTGCATCCGCAAACAAAACGCTTATGTAGTTATCCATGCAAACCAGTGCTAATTACAGATAATGATAAACTAAGATTAACAATAAGAACCTCTTTTACATATATAATATATAATATAATATTGCACATGCGTCCTACTAAAAATCACTATGTGAATCACAGTCAACTTGTTTTAATAGCATTAAAACCAAAAATAGAAAGAATACAGTACACTAGAGATCACTATGCCCTGGCCAGTCTTAAAGCTAAAGGGCAGCTATTTCTTTCACAACTTGAGCCTTATCCGCCTCAAACTGTTCATCAGCTGCAAGTCATCCAATAAGAAACGATAAATAAAGTGGCAACCATAAAACTTTCAAGCAAAAAGGTTTTGTTACCATTTTGTACCTTTATCAGTCTTGAAATCAGCAAACAAACGCAAAAGCTTGCTTTTATTTGCAACCAGTATGCTAACGATATCTGGAGGCTTATTTTGATTCGCAGCAAACAACTGTAGAAACATACCCACACATATAAATAACCAAGGGAAATAGTGAGCCATTTAATATTTCAAACTACTATCTAAGATCAAGTGGAAAAGAAATTTAACACCACACCTTGAAAACATGGAAAGCTTCTAATTGGATGCTCTTGCTTGATTCCTGCGGAAAAGGAATTCACTGTTTAGTGTTTGAATTTTGTTCGATTTAATAACATCAAACTTAAAGACTAGTTTATTATTATTATTATTTTTTTTTTTTATATTTATTCCGTATAATAACATCAGACTTAAAGACATTACAACTGCGTTTTAATACTTGAAGTCTTGAACAAGGAAAATCTCAGTGGTTGCAGCTACTGTGCTGATAATAGCAATAAGCCAGTATAACACTTAAATTTTACAACCAAAAACTAAATAAAGAACAATATTGGCAAACTTACGCCTATCATTGTGACAATAGTCAATGACAACTTAACCTTCATGTCAAATGTGTACAACAGCCAAGTTGAATATACTATATTGTTAGAATAAAATAAACCAAGAAAATAACATCTGGATAATCAAACATGAAATCAAGAAATCCGGGTAAGTATCATACCCTTAGAAGATTCATAAGAATCCTTAAATTATCCCTTGAGCTCACGTATCTAGTCATGACAGCTGAATTTGAGCGGTCCAACAAAATATCCCCCAACAACTGTAACATAAGACGAGAACAGAGTAAACAATAAGCAAGATATAAAGGTCTCCTAAGCAACAAATTATAAAACAGGAATTAACACTGCCACATCAGATTTCGAAATCTTTAGAGATACACTGGCCATCATACTACTATGATTTTGACAATGTAACGAAGGAACTTCAATTGAATTGAGTTGTGATCAAATCTTAAGCAGCACTTCTAGTAATCCTTCTCTTAACAAACTATTGATGTTTCAGATTCTAGAAGGATAACACATTTTTTGTACTCCTCATACTTCTCAAAAACTCCTTTTTTTTCTTTTGCTAAGTCAGAATATCATTAATAAATCAACCTAAGAACATATGGTTTAAAACAGTACAAAATAGATAAAACGAACTGAACATAAACCTTGGCATCCTACAGAATACAGAAACATCCTAACGCCATGCAATTAAATCTTGAGCTCTGTAGACCCCATTCGCCAGTTTATCTGTCAGGTCATTGGCATCTCTTGAGACCTTAGACCATCTATATAACCTCTTTAATCATCTCAAGGAAACAATCAATTTCAGAGAATAAAGCATGTTTAAAAGCACATTTGTTTTGATTAAAAAAAAAAACCACTAGAACGCTCACTGTTTTTTTCTGAAGTGTCATACCTTAATAGCTTGTCTTCTCGTAATGTAGTTGGTAGATTCCAGCAACTTTGAGTTATATTCTGCAAAAAACTGAAACCAAAAACAAGGTGTTTATTGAACTGTAATCAATGAAAACTTTCAACATAAAAAGGGGCATGAAGAAGAAATTCAGGGACTATTGATATAGCTATTGTAGCGTCACTACAATCTTCAATAATGTGATAAAAATATCTAATCATATATGACAGAGCAAATACAATTATTCTAATTGGAAAAAATTATGGGCTGACAGTATCGGAGAGAGAAAAAATGATACTGATAGTTTTGAGGAAAACTAATTATTCAAGTACCATGACAAGTATTCAACATAAAAACTTCAGAACTTATAGGATGACAAGAATGAAGGAGTAACACTCACCCATTCATAGTTCTTGGAAAGAAATTCAGCTACAGTGGATTTATGCCTTGTCAGAAGCTCCTGTAAGAAAATGAGATATTACATGAGAATAGCAGTAGCCACATAACTCAAAACCCTCAATGAAAGAAGCAGAGAATGACTCAACATAAAGCAACCTACATTTTAGGGGAACATGGTAAAATTGAAAAGCAAAACAAGTCCCTACTTTAAAAGTTACAGCAAACTAGTTGTTCTGAAACTAGATTCCAAGGACGAATGCAGATTGGAAGTGAAGCAGTCAGACTGACAAAAAAAAAGGTGATCATCTTAACATAGTTTAATCAGCAGTACTCAACCTTAAAAGTTGCAGCAGCATCAGCAGCAATGTCAAAATTTGGAAGTTGTATATAGTCATAAAACTTCTTCATGTGCTCTGATTCTAAAACATACCTGTAGATCAAATGAAACATCACACATACAGACAATAATAAATCAAATGAAAAGTTTTGTTATAAAAAGGAAATAATTCACAGGTAAATAATAGGCCAGATTGCCTCTGAAGTGCAACACCAAAAGGAATGGCTTGGGTTGTCCAATTATATCAACTAAAAGGATGAGAACCAAATCCAAATTATGAAAAAATGAATTAACTTTGTTGGCTATGCTCACCTTGCAACAGTCTGATGCCGTATGCATTCTCTCAACATTGCACCATAATGTAAAGCCATGTCTGTGTTCTCATAACTGAATAACAACATCTAAGAATCAGATGATGGTGAAAATAGTAATCATAACTTCTGCAAACCAATGTTGAGTGCCACTTACCCTGCTATTAAAATATCCATTAGATCTAAGTTCGCCTCCAAGTAATCAGAAGCAATCAACCGTGAATGCACTTGCTGCCTTTGCAAATTTGCAACAACTTGAGTTGCATCTTTCCTCGCCTTTAAAGGAAGAGATACTTTGTCAATTTATCATAGAAGTAACAATTAGGATAAACTAACAGTTAATTGGTGTTACCTCTAAATTCAATTTAGGAAGACAAGTGATCAAAAGCCGCAGTGTGTTCTCTCTAAAGAACTCCTGAGTTAGTTGTGCACAAGCTTCAGAAACTGGCTCAGATTCACTATTTCCATAAAGAATAGACTTCAATTCCCTTATGTTTTTACATAATTCTGCCATCTGAATAAAAAATAAGATCAAACGTAAGGATTAGACGCTGAAGCTATGCTACTTTCAGTTAATCAAACAACTGCTCAAGCTCTAAATATCCACACCAAACATCAACCACATAAAAGAAATTAACAAACATTTGATTCCGCAGTAACTAAAATCCCTAGCTCCCGTCAATTGAATTCTCATCGGGGCCAAAACTCGAAAAAATTTAGATTCCAAATATAACCGGAGGGCGGGGGAACTCCAGATCAACAAAGAAAAAAAAATCGCAATAATTAATGTGCTAAAAAAATAAAGGTGTTCGATGAAGAGAACCTTCTCTTCGCGCTTGGATTCACGACTATCGGGGGAGCGATCAGCATAGATGAGGAGATCACGCGTTTGCCGGACGATGTCAACGGGAGTTCGCGGCTTTGATTTGAAGAGGCCTTTCATGTTGGTAGGCGAGGACTTGTCGCAGACGTTGGTGGCAGTGGCGGTGTGAAGTAGCGCAACCGGTTGCGGAAGCCTCCGCGCAACGGCTCTGCTCGTCGCACCGCCTGGTTTCAATATACAAATTCCTATTCTTTCGGG
The DNA here is from genome assembly GCF_007990345.1 of Gossypium hirsutum. Taxonomy (NCBI): domain Eukaryota; kingdom Viridiplantae; phylum Streptophyta; class Magnoliopsida; order Malvales; family Malvaceae; genus Gossypium; species Gossypium hirsutum. The sequence goes on along the minus strand of NC_053428.1, from coordinate 17,327,410 downwards.
AAATAAAATAAAATCCAGTCTCAGGTTCTCACTTCTCCGTTATTGTGTTGGACTGTTTTTTACAATGATGAGAGATGAATACGGGTGGGGTTTGGCTTTTGTTCCCAAGATATTCCGGTTTATTTTCATTACTTGCTATTTAGACATGAATCACTCACTCTAACAGTTGGTTGGTTACTAATTGCCGTTCTTTTTACTCATGGGTTGAGCTCAGCTGAGCTGAGTGTTTAGTTCCCTTCGATTGCGGACCCACATAGGATTATACAACATCACAGATTCAGTAGAACCAATCTTATATCAACACGTACACAAAACCCAAGTTAAATAATGGTGGGGTCTATTTGGATGTGGATTTTCTGACTGACAGGTTTATTCAGTTTCTATTAAAAAAATCACAGAAACAGTTGACCTCGTATTTTTCTAAGAAAATTAGTATTTTGATATTTTTACCACTATAAATCATTACGAGGTAAATGGATAATGCTACTAATTTTTTAAGATAATACCAATAATTATATTATATTCAAAAACTTGTGAACTACACAGATTTGCTATATATTATATTATAGATCTTCGGATTACACTATGTTGTAATCTCTCTAACATATACTTTTATTTATATTTCGATTTTATTTATAATTTTTTTAAAAATAATCTACATTAGAATCATCCGTCTAGAATTTGTGGGGAAATCAATTTAATTTGAAAACAATTATAGATGTTCAAATTTAACATATATAATCATTATAAATAGTGAATCTTTTTATTTCAACGAGGTTGAATACTTTGAATAATTGTTTTAATTCTTATGAGAGTTTAGATTTAGAAGAATTCATTAATTCGAATGACTATTAAAATCACTTTTAATTTTAAAATTGCATTTTAAAAAAGGGTAAACTACAAAGATAGTCATTTTTATTTGTCTCAGATTACATTTTAATCACTTATGTTTAAATATTACATTTTAGCCACTTATATTATCGTTTTGTTACAAAGTGGTCACTCTACCGTTAAGCTTCATTACCTCCCTAATAATGGTCCTACGTGACAGTACAAATGGGTTTTAAGTGCCAATTTAGATGTCCTACGTGGCAATCTAAATTAAATTTATTTAATTAAATATCTATTTTCATCCCAACAACTAGACATCCAAGTTGGCATTTAAAACACATTTGGATTGCCACACAAGACTGTCGTTAGGAAGGTAACGGAGTTTAATGGTAGAGTGACCACTTCGTAACAAAACGTTAGCGTAAGTGGCTAAAACATAACATTTTAAACATAAATGACTAAAATATAATTTGAGTAAAATAAAAGTAACTATTTTTATAGTAAACCCTTTAAAAAATAATATTGCCGTTGTCGGAGGTAAGTGTGCTCGGTTATTTTCCAATTTCTTCGTAGTCACGGTCACATGGAATGCAATGAACCAAAAAAAAAGGAAAAAAAATGCAAAACCTAGCTTATTTTCCACCTTCTTCGTATTCACATGCAAAGCAAAGAAGGAAAACCCCAGTTACCACCTTCACAATTCACATGCATTCATCCCCCATTCAGTACCCACTCATTCAATGCTTAAAAAGATGGTGAAATAATTAGTAAAACACAAACTATTGCTGGGTTCATCAAACGAAACTTGTATTATACCATTAGCACCGGCAAAGAAACTCCCTTCTCTCTTCAAATACATGAATTATTGAAGATGGCTTTTTTTTTTCCTTTTATTCGAGTCAATTTCTTGAATAATAATAATACATTAGATTATTTCACACTTTTCGATTGAAGTGAAAGTAAAAAATTTATATAAAAGAAGTTATTCCTTGAAATATAGGCGGAGGTCTTATATATAATCATCTTTGAACTCTTTATTATTTTAAGTACTGCTGCATTATAGTAATATAAATATATTCAAAACTTTATTTTAGTATAAATTTAATACTTATACGTTTTACTTTAAAATTTTCGAGTAAATTACGTAATCAAAGTCTAAATATGTATATAGAAGCTACCTTACATGGAATTAATTGAAGCCGAAATTCAAACCCTTTGTGCTTAGCGCTAAATCAACCGACTCTCTATTGCGGACTACAACCATGATTTGAGTTATCCGTTTTAAAAATAGAGATTTGAATGAAAATATAAATTTAAAAAATAAGTTTTTATAAAAAAATGTTTGTTTTGTAAACGAGTGAGTTTTGGATTGGTTTTTTTTCCCAAGTCTAATTCAAATTAATTTAAACTTTTTTAATGTTATTGTTTTATTGTCATTTTATTATTATATTATTATTATTTTATTGTTATTGTTTAGATATTTTATAACTCTTATTTTATTGTTAATTAAATATAAAAATATTTTTTTATTTATTAAAAAATATTTATTTTAATATTTTTAATGTACTTGATGTATTATATTTTTAAAATTTGTTTTTATTTAAAAAATATATAAAGTAAATATGGGCAAGCTGGGTTGGGCTCGAGTTTAGTATTTTTAAACTGAGTTGGGTTTGGATAAAATTTTAAATATTTTTCGGGTTGAGCTGATCCTAGACCTAGAAAATTGACCTAAAATTTTACATCGGCTAGACCTGAATCTGAATCGACCATGATCAAATCTATTTTACATTAATCTAACAATAAATACATCTAGTAGGTCACTATATTTTATCGATTAAATTAAATTAATATTTTTACTATTAAATAAATTAATTTAATTTTTTACTATAAAAAAAAGAATCAATTACATTGTAGTTACATAATTATCAGCAATTTTTTTGACATAATGACTTTTTTGTCTTTTAACATTACAAAAAAGTCATATTAACCCTCCATTTAATTTTTCGTCTCTTTTATCATTTAAACTTGCATTGGTGTATATTAACTTGTGATACCAACACAGTTTAAGACTTAATATAAATATAGATTTATATAAAAATGCAAAAAGATAAAAACACCCTTATGATAATATATCTCTCAATTTATATATAAAAGATATTTTAGTAATTTTTCAAAAGAATTAATGTATGTTAACTCGTGATACCAACATAGTTTAGGATTTAATATTAGTATAAAATTTAAATAAAAATGTAAAAAGATAAAAACACCCTCATAATAATATATATTATTTTATGTATAAAAATATTTTAATAATTTTTTAAATTAAATTAATGTAATTTTCATGATATTTACTCAGTAAAAACTTAATATTAAGTATAAATATAGATACTGATAGACAGATAACACATAAATACGAAAAATAAATAAAAAAAATAGCATAAGATTTATTAGTTAATAGTGTTTGTTGCGCTGCTTAGGTGACGACACCACAGGCCTCGCGCGAGTGTGTAAAACTTGGATCCTTTGCCTACAAGTTCTTTCCTTATATTTTGTATTTTCCATAGGGTTTTCCATCTCTATTCCTTTGAGGGGTTTTCCAATTTCAAGCTTTTGTTTTTTCTTTTTTGATGTTTGTGTCGGCTTCTTGATTATCTGCTTCCCCCCAACCATACCAGGCTGGGGGCTCTCTACCCTCCAATGTCTCTCTTCCCATCCCCAGCCGTTGATCAATTCTCCAACGGCTACGATCATCGCCTTTCCTCCAAGCGCAAGTTCGACGATTATGCCCTTGCTTTCGACGGCGACCAAGACTTCGAGGCTCCCTTAGTCCCTGTTAGAATGCGAAAAGACGATCACCATCACCCGATCGCAGCCGTGTCCAAAGCCCCACCTTTCGCCTTCCCTGCTTCCCTCATCGATTGCCGCCCTTCCTCTTCCGATGCTTCGTCGTCTTCCGCCTCTTCTTCCTCCACACGCCTCCAATTCTTTGTCCGGATGTTCTCGGGGGGCAAGACCATGGTAGTCACGGCTAATTCGGAGGACACCGTGAAATCCCTACACGAACGGATTCATGTGATGACAGGAATTCCAGTATTCGAACAACGGTTAATTTATCATGGGAAACAGCTACAGTGGGAACAATCCCTAGCAGACTGCCACATCGAAAACGATGCCGGTCTCCAACTCGTCGGCCGTATGCGGTCCACTGACCACCCGCAAACCTGGCAAGTCATGGACGACTTGGTCTCCCTTATTTCCTCCCTTTGCCGAGGACAAACGGTCCATTCCCCAACCCAAAGCATCAAAGGTTGCTTGGACAAATTCTTCACAATTGCTCACAAGGACAACGGCAAGGTTGCTTCTGCTGACTTGCAGATATTTATGGTATCTTCGGCTCCTGCCGCTTTGGTAATGCTTTATATTTCTCCTATTGACGGTAATAAGCAGTGTGCAAATAGTTCAATAAGAGATTTCTTAACATCATGTAGGATGGACTTACCAAAAGAGCTGCATTCTTATTGTGCACCAATAGCATTAGAGTTTTGCAAGTTACTACGGAAGGTTGTTAATGAGGATAGTTTGTATGCTTGGTGTCGAAGTACACTGAGCGTATTGCTTGAAAGTGTTAGCAGTTCTATGGGTTTAATGCGGGCAAAGGTCAAAGGCTTTACCGTGCCGGAGATTTTTCCCTTTTTTAATGAGTTGGTTAGTCATTTATCTGAGGAGTTGGATTCTAGTTTGTATTCAACCACTAGTGAGGGACCATCATCAAGTCATTTCCGGGAATTCGTAGCATTCTTGAACCCTTTGAAGTCTGCCATTATTGAGCAGGTGGAGTCCCGAATTCCGATATCAATTGATTACCATCCTCTCTATAGGGATGAGATTAGGAATCTTCATATCATATTTGATAAATTGTTGCATCAAATGAAAAATTGCCTTATCAGAGTGGAGGAAAGCCTTGTGGCAAGAGGAAGCAATGGCGATGAATTTGTTCATTCAGGGTGGTCCCTGTATCTTTCCATTTTGAAGGAACTAAATGGCATCTCAAAACTTTATCAAGGTGCTGAAGAAAAGTTTTGGATGGTTTTGAGGAATATGAAGGCTTCTTTGTGTGCCTTAATAATTAGATTCTCCAGGCGAGATGATGATAATCAATGGCTACTTGAGCACAAGGATGTCACCGATTTTGAATCCAGGAGGCATTTGGTCATGATGATGTTTCCTGAGGTAAAAGATGACTATGAGGAATTGCATGAGATGCTGATTGACAGGTCTCAGTTATTGGCTGAATCATTTGAATACATTGCTCGTGTGGACTCTGAATCACTTCATGCTGGTCTGTTCATGGAATTCAAAAATGAAGAAGCCACTGGCCCTGGTGTACTGAGGGAGTGGTTTTTATTGGTATGCCAAGCTATATTCAATCCGGAGAATGCCCTTTTCTTGCCTTGTGCTTATGATCGTAGAAGATTTTTTCCTAATCCTGGTAATCTTCCTCTAAAATTCTGAACTTACTTTCAGTTAGTGAAGAATTTTTACTGCTCTCTTTTTCTGTCATTTTTCTGTGTTGGTGTTCTCTTGTTTGTCTGTAAATATGGATTGAGGTAGTAGAAAGGTAAAATTCTTGAGGACTGTCTTCGCATTTTGTACTGGTTCAATTATGTCACATGCAGTGCAGGCTCTAGCAAATTAAAAGCAAAAGTACCTATCCATGTCAGTTGTCAATTATCATGCTTCAAAGAAAGAAACAGTGCATCAAAATTTTGTTTAGCAGAATGTGAAAACAAGTGAATACTATTTACAGTGTACTTTCTAGGTATCCTTAATGACATAAAGAGAGATTCTCATGGTCCTAGTAAGTGTTGAGTTCAAAGCATACCTGAATTGTTGGCCTATGTTTTCTTACCCATTTTTCTTCCTTCTCTTGCTTTTGGCAAGTGAGACCTATGATTTATTTCCAATCTTTATTGTTTCTTCTGCTCAGACCCTGAGTATGAATTTCAATTGATGAGTCATTGAAGGGTTTTTAGATCTCTAGTTTTCATTGGTTTTGGGCTGCTTTTAAGAAACAGTTGTTTCCTTTCCAACCTAAGCATGATATTCTATGTAGACCAAATGAGGCTTTGTATTTCACTTTACTGTTGTAAGCTTCATGTTTTGTTTGTCTGCATTGGTCATTCTATGTAATTTACTCCAAATATATTGCATGCCTGGTAATACAAGATGTGTCTGGCACATTGGATATGGCACCTTACATGTTACACCATCTCAACCTGCCCAAAGGCAGTATATGTTATTATATGCTATGAAACAAAGACAATAGCCAATTAGTAGCTTGAGTTTTGAGTTGAGAAAGAGGAACAATAGAAAAGACAATAGCCCATTAGTAGCTTGAGTTTTGAGTTGAGGAACAGGAACAATAGAAAGGGCGGTGAGGGGAGAGAATCCAAAATGAAGTAAGCAGAGAAAAGAAGGCTTTGAATCTGGTTGTGAACAAGAATTTTGAGAGAGCTTAACCGAGAGGACTACTTTAATTCTTTTTGAGATTTATGTGATTGTCGGCCAACCTCACAAGATGAAACATGTTTGCTTCTCCGTTATATTATTTTATTGACATCAAGACCTTGATTCATTTTTTTGAGTGTTGCCATCGAAACCAGATTCTGTTTGTTGCTTGTTTGAGAAAATTCATGGAACTAGGTTCCTTTTGAAATGTTCTCTATTATTAATTATTTTCTTATATTTTTAAGCAGTCTTTGAAGACCCTGTGATACTTCATAAGTTGCATGGATTTCCCTTTACTCTGGCGCAAGTGTATGCTTACTTATTTATTTTCTCCTATATGCAGCATCTAGGATGGATCCTTTGCACCTCGAGTATTTCAGTTTTGCTGGACGCGTGATTGCATTGGCATTGATGCATAAAGTGCAAGTGGGTATTGTCTTTGATCGTGTATTTTTCTTACAACTGGCTGGCATGGATATATCTTTGGAAGATATACGAGAGGCAGATCCATGCTTGTATAGCAGTTGCAAGAAGGTTCTGGAGATGGATGCTGAGTTTATTGATTCAGATGCTTTAGGGCTGACGTTTGTTAGAGAAGTTGAGGAGCTAGGATCCAGGAGAGTTGTGGAACTATGCGCTGGTGGGAAAAGCATTGTAGTAAATAGCAGGAATAGACAGGAATATGTTAATCTTCTTATTCGTGATCGCTTTTCAACATCTACTTCTGAACAGGTAGACTATTTTTCCCAAGGTTTCGGCCATATTCTTTCTAACTCAAGGCTCCAGAAGATCTTTTTCCAAAGTTTAGAGCTTGAGGACCTTGATCGGATGCTGTATGGCAGCGAAAGTCCCATTTGTGTTGATGATTGGAAGGCACATACTGAGTACAATGGCTACAAAGAAAGTGATCCTCAAATAACCTGGTTCTGGGAGGTATGGACATATAGGAATGTGTTCTAATCACACATGGTCTTGGTATCTATGTTTTCTTTAAAATCTAATTCTGTATTGTTAATTTTCATTCTGCTTGTCACATATATGCAGTTATTTTGAAAAATGAGCGTATGGAACAAGGGTGAATGTTGTTAAATTGATTGTCAATATGCTACAACTAATTAGCAAATTGCAACCATTGTCTTTACCTCTGTCCTGTCTCTTTTTGATAAGCTTAATTGCTGCAAATCACAACCTGGATTTTATTTTATATATTTTATTAGATACTTACAGCTTATAGACAAAAAGTTGAACTGCATTAGAACAGTGATTGAGAGACTACCTCAGAAGCAAGGATATGTCCAGAATGTTCTTGATTTATAGTAACTGACTGTTAATGCCCAAGAAGTTGTATCAGCCTCGAAAAGAGTTCTTGATATAACTGGTTGAGGTTAAGGCAGTGATGAAACTGTTTTAAGATGGTTTGTTTATGTTAGTAACATATCAATAGATAAAAGGCAATGATTGTTGTAGTACTTGGCTTGATGAACTCATATGCTTTTACTATTTTTTCTGCCTAATAATTTACTTTCGAAAGTTGAAAAAAATTTGCAGATTGTTAGAGAAATGTCAGCAGATCAAAGGAAGCAACTTCTTTTCTTCTGGACCTCAGTGAAGTATCTACCTGTTGAAGGTTTCCGGTGTTTAGCTTCCCGGCTTTATATTTATAAGACGTCGGAGCCGTACGATTATCTTCCTTCCTCTCATACCTGCTTTTACCGGATATGTTTCCCACCATATCCGTCCGTGGGTGAAATGCGAAAACGTCTTAATGTTATTACTCAAGAACATATTAGGTGCAGCTTTGGCACCTGGTAAAAACACTTTAGTTATATTTCGCATTTTGGTGGGGGCTAAAAATCGGGTTTTAACTGCACAGATAAATTTGTACAGGATATAGGATAAAATATTATGCTATATAAGAAGACGGTGTAGTTTAATTGTCTTTTTCCCTTCAAGAAATGTCGTTATCTTCTTCTGGACTCAACTATTTAAGTACAGGTATGATATAAATTGTTTTATATAAACACCAATAAGTAATTATCTGAGAATTTTGTAAATATGATGAAACAAAAATGTACCTTTATGCAAAACATAATAGAGATCACATATCATATATCACACTATATCAAACTCTCTTGGAACCCAAACAATATAAATCATACAAAAGCATCAGCATGGTATGTGTGTTGACCCTCGACCCAAATTAACACCATATAGAACCAAAAACACTAAATCATAATAATAAACAAATAACAGAGGCACTAGGACTGTGATGCACCCTGTAAGATAAAAGCTTCTTCTTAATTATGGTGGCTCTCTATTCCTGAGCCTTATCAACAACAGGAACCTGTTCGTTCTGCTTTGTCAGCCTTTTCCTCTTCTGCTGGTGCTTCCACCGTATCTCTACTGCAACTGTTTCTGGCTTCACCTCTGTAGTCTCTTCTTTGGTATCATCTGGCTTCTATTCCTCATCAGCATTGGCTTCTTTGGTATCAACTTCAACCGGAGCTTCGCTTTCCTCTGCAACTACAACAGGGGCATCTGTTTCTATTCCGTGGCCGCTGGCTTCTCAACCTGGGTTACCTCTGGTGTCTCCTTCTCTGGCAATGCTGTTGCAGTTGATTGAACCTGGAAGGAAGGCCCCAAAAATCATTTTTAGATATTAATGTTGTAACTAGTAGTATTGCATGTTATATATTTATTTCGTGATGAACATACCTGCCTTTACTTCAAGCACAAATAGTTTAAATAATTAATTCTTCATGCATACACAGTAATGAAAAGAAGAGAGAGGGTAGGGATGAAGGTCAAATTAATGTTTAGCTTTTGAGTATAATTAAAAGCAGGGTGTTTCACTTTCACTTTCCAATTCCTTATATAAATTCCATTGACAATTGAGGAATAAAGGAACAATGATAAGATTGATGTATCTGTATACATGGTAATGGACAGAAGCCAATTGCCAAACAAAGAAGGGAAAAAGGAAAAGGCAAGAACGAAGTGAGTGTAGGGCGGTGGCAAAGCAACACGAAAGGGTCCACTCTCCATTTGCATTTTTAAGATTTGATTGATAATTCAGTTCCTGCCCTTTCGCTTTCAGAAGATGCAATGTTCTGCTAATCATGTGAATGGTGATGTATCTCTATGGATCGGATTTTGGCCACGCATCATCACAATCATTCCTTCCTATAAACCCACAATTTTCTAAATCTCCACAAAATGTTTAGTTATGTCCCTTTTACTACATGTTACTATTATTTTATACTACACCTCCATATTAATTTAAATTTTCCGACTTACATTCTCTTAAAATTAAAAATTATATATCATTGTTATTAGTATTTATCATACATTTATATTATACATATGTTGCTTTTGATATATTATATATGTTATAATAGTGTATGCATAATATATATTGATACCTATAACTGAATTTGTGTTATAAGCTATGTACTTTAATTTACTTGAAAACTAATTAAATAATTATGCTTTTTATATAAAGTCAGTCATATTATATGATGATATTTTTGTTTTTTCATATTTGTTATACATCACTAGTCACCGACCCGGATCTCTTTCTCAAATCCTAAAAGGGATCTGGGTCTTCGACCTGCAACCTGGATAGGTTCCACCAGAAGATTAAGTGCAAAGCGGGCCACGAAGAGAACAATAAGGTGAGTTTGAGGATCCAGTGACCAGCACAACAAAACATATTTATTGGCCAGATGGTTCACCGATAGACCAGAAAACCTCGACAACACGATTTATTAGGGAGCTTCTGGTCATTTGGACTTGAATATTTCTACCAATCAAGGATTACCACTCCCTCTCAACCAAGAGCCACCTTCACAGTAGTTCTTGGCTCTCCAAGAACAAATGAAACTTATGAGGAAACAAATGGCCGCTTAGGAGGCTGTCGAATGCTGCGTGAAAGATTTAGGGCTTTAGAGGTTTCCCCTTTTAAGAGGGATTTCTCTTCTCGCTCTTTGAAGATTCGTTTAATCGAGGAAAATCAATAATTCAGAAGCGAACAGATGGAAACGGTTCAGCTTTTAACGGTCATATACGCACACTCGATACCCGCTCATGCCGTGGCAAAGCAATTGTTATGTATCATAGCTCGTAACGTATTCAGGAATTTGCATTTAAACTTGACATGGTGGACCTAAAGGTTGCCACTTTATAATGCCTCTTAGGCCCACTAAGGGGGAGTAAATTGTTATACATCAGTAGTTACTGACCCATATCTTAAAAGGGATTTGGGTCTTCGACCCGCAACCCAAATAGGTCCCACTAGAAGATTGAGTGAAAAACGGGCTACGAAGAGAACATCAAGACAAGTTCGCAATCCCAGCTCGCAACGCAAGGCCATCACCTCAACTCGCAAACACCCAGAAAGCTCACAGAAAGGGCTGCATGCCTCGCAAGCCACCTAGACACGCGTCCAACAAGTATGGAACCCACCCGTAAACAGACGTCCAAGAATAGAAAGGACCACTTGCCCCGTAAATACGTGCCCAGCAAGAGTTCGCAAAGAATGTCAATACTAGGGACTGAGAATGTCAATACTAGAGGTAATTGGGCCAAGACAAAATAATGGGACCCTATCATGAGTTGTAATAGCACCTACAAGAACATGTATAAATACCCAAACATTCCTAACAATAACACATGAGGAAATATTACTCAAAAATATTTTTATATAAAATCAATAAACATCTACGAGATTTAAACCTAAAACATTATAGTTTTACACTTTCAACTTTACTATTTCAACTAAAACTTCATTTAATTATTACATAAACTTTTAATAAATATATTCATATATGTTTTTTTTTCAACACATTGCGTGTGTACCTACCATAATCCATTGATTATGAAATTTTATATTTGAGTTTAATTAAATTATTAACAATTCAGTTGATGTCATAAATAATATAAATCAATAACTCTATTGAAAATTTACTAACTTTTTAAATATAATATATGCTAAATATAATTATGTCACATTAAAAATAAATGTATATTATAATATTCATTTAATTATGTAAAGATTAATTAAATTTATTTAAAATAATTTAATTAATTAAGTTTCTCAATAATAAAATTTGTTTTAAAATATTTAAAACTTTAAAATTTAAAGATATTTAACTTAATTACTTTAATTTCAGAAAACGATATTTTATTATATTATTTTATATATTATATATTAAATTGTCTTACTCATAATAAAATTTTAAATTTAGCATTGGCAAATTAAAACTTATAGAACGTAAAAAGGTCATAGATTCGGATTTGGATAATGTATTTTCCCCGATCTCTATTTTCATTTCAAAAAAAATGTGATTTTAATTATATTTGTTCTTTTTAACAAAAAAAAGTTTAAAATCCCTTATAGTCTCTCCTCAACCCATAAATAAAAAGATAATACGATTTAGCGCATTTGAACTCATATCCTTCCACATTATCAACAATGCTTATACAAATTAAGTTAAGATTCAATCGGTCTATTCTCATTTATTTTAAATCTGCAATAAATAGTAACTTTTTATTATTCACATTTGAATGTATGATCCGAATAGCCATCCCTATGAAATAGTAAAACCAGGCCCGTGAAAAGGCCGAAAGATAGAGAGAGCTTTCTAAACAGCTTGGGATCGCAAAATGCCCAAAACCATCGCGCAATTTCTAAACCTAAATCATCTCGGGTCATCGTTTTCGACCCGACCGCATTGGCTCCTAATCTCTCACGACGCAATCAAAGTGTTGATCTAATTGGAGCTCTCAATCTCAGTTGCGACGGCAGATTTTCTTGCCTTTTTCTTTTTCCCTCATACAATCACAGAGAGGTAACACCGGATTTCACACTTTTACCGACCTATATCTTATTTTATTTAATTCTTATGTTATTTCATGTTTGGCTGCAAAGAAATGAATAAAATAATTTGGCTGCTGATAGTTTTTATTATTGGAATGTGTAATCACAACTATAAACAATATAATTCAATGAACTTGGCAATGAATGTTCATTCTTTACGCAGGATTACTATTTTTTGTCGATATTGAGATAATTTGATGGTACATATCAACTTATTTTAATTAAAACAAGCACAGAAATTGTTTATGAAACTATACTCCTTGGGCCCTTAGCTGCTTTTTATAACTTAATCATGTCGGATGTAGGACCATGAGAGTTGTTTCATCGTCATTCAAGCAATGATTCCCCTTGTTTTATTGTTAGAACTATGAATATTTCTGTTACAACCTATTTGCCATTCTTAAGATGACACCGATTACCAGGCTAAGCTCAATATCTGTGTGTTGCATCAAATTTAAGCAGGTTAGTTGTGTTCTTCATTATATCCATTATGATGACAGAACCACCTCCCTCAAATTTAAAAAAAGGCAATTTGTTGAAGAGTGCACAGTTTTGGAGAATAATGCATGTATTATTGAATCCCTTCATCAATGCAGGTTGTTAAATGAAATGAATGTTGTACAAAACAGAAAGAGATGGAAGAAACGTGCAGGAAGCATTAGTTTTGGTTTCTCCAACCACCTAATCACTAATCAATGATCAAAATCAAAAGAGCAGCAGCTAGACAGACAGAAAGACTGCCTGAAAATAATTACGAATTAGAAAATTGGGGTATATTTTCTGGATAATTGATTATTCTATGTCCCCGATATCATTAAATATCATATAAATTTTGGCGTAAATCAAGCATCAATTATCCAAGTAACAAGTTGAAAATGAAGATCTGTTTAAAGGGTGGAGTGCGAATGGATTTCTTTTTTCTGCCTCGAAACTGTTGCCCCCCCTATAATGAATGTCAGTAATTGGAATTGTAAACTGTGTGTGAAGCCATGAAAAAGACTTTGACAAGTTATGCCCAAAGGGGGTTGCAAGCTGCAAGTACGACATATAGTTCAGAACCACCCACTTGGAGACTCAAAACAAGTTAGAATTAGCGTACCCTCACTGCCCCCCTCCATATATGGTGTCGAGTAAGACAAAGGGTTGATAATAGCAGTCAGCTTAGGTTATTTAGCATATCATAAACGTTAAAATATACTTTTATTTTTGAAAATTCGGTGTTTTTATTTTTAAAATTTTAAAAATTAAGTTTAATTGTTAATATATTTTAAAATTTAAAAAATTATTTAATAACAATGTAATTAAAAATAAATTAAATTTAATAAAATATTTTAAGAGTGTTAATAATTAAAAATTTAAAATTATGAAGATTATATATAGTTGTAAGCAAAAGCAAAGGAAAAAAAAGGGAAAGTAAAATCCTTAATTTCCTTAAACTAAGAAAAAGAAAGTAATTTTTAAAAATTGTAATGTATAATTATTCTTTCATAATTTATTGAAATAAAAAACATGAAAATTATATGCTTTCCTTAGGAAATTATATAATTTTCTTCCCTTAACCATGCTTTGATTTTCCCCTCTTTACTTTCTTTTTCCTTAGTTTAGCGCGTAAACATCTTTCCTTTTCACCCTTTATTCCAATCATTAACATCAGTGTCTGAGGAAATGTGAAAAAGGCATATATATATATTAAACAAAGGGGTGAGGCTGTCTAGGCTGTATATCTCTGCCTCCAAGTTTGTGTTCCCTGTTAAATAAGAGATTTTTAAAATCGAAAAGCCCCCCTCCTCGAATCGTGCTCTGCGTGGAAGCTAGTGCAGGAGTGAGTGACCTTCACGATCTCCCCACCTCTTCCCCCTCTCTCTTATATATATTTTTTTCTTTTTTTGTTTCATTTTATGATGTTACATAGTATCTGACCGCCATCTCCTTCTTTTGCTATTCGTTCCCTATATTTTCTTTTTTTCTTGGTGTCTTTTCTTGTTTGAAGGGTCATCCTATTCCTTCCTTGGTATTTGTTTTCCGTTTACTTTTCTGGGATTCTTTGACCCAATATACTTCTTTTAATACTAATATTATATATTTCTTTTTTTTTTTTTGAATTAGGTTTCCCTCATCTTTTGTTGTTTTCTTCTGAGATTCTTCCTAGTGTTTTTTTTTCTTTTTTTTTCTTTGGCTTATCTTTTCTGTTCTTTTGTGCTTTGGGGCAAACTCTGTTAGTTTCTACTATTGTATATATCTTCGGTGAGTGTGTTTAGTCTCTTTTTCTCTTTGTTCCTGTTTGATGGGCTGTTGATGTCTTTGGCGGTTGGTGAGAATCCAAGTCCCAAAACCATGGGGTTTGATAAGGAGGGGAGTGCTACTGATAGTGAAGCTTCAGAGACAAAAACACCATCAAAGATTCCTCCAAACGAAGATGCCGTTGACGGACATCATCCCCCTGGAATCAATAGAAAAGCAAGCGAGAGTTCTCTTTGTCCAACTGAAGACGAAGACGATGATGATGAAGAAGAGAGGGAGATTGAGTTAGGCCCGAAGTGCACCCTTAAAGAACAACTCGAAAAAGATAAGGTTCGTTCCTTTGTTCCATCTCTTCCTTCATATACTAATCTTTCTTTTTGTTTGAAACATTTTTAATGTTAAATCTTATCTGTATTTTGGTGGGAATTTGAGGGTTCAGGATGATGAGAGTTTGAGGAGGTGGAAGCAACAACTTCTTGGGACTGTGGATTTCGAGTCCGTTGGAGGTTTGACTTTCTCTTACTACATCTCTCTCTCTCTCTCTCTCTCTCGTCTTTCATTTTCTATTCTTTGAAACTTGAGGATTTCTTTCACTGTTGATGAAATTTACATTGTGTGTAAAATATCTGGAATATAATCCCTTGATCTCAAATGTTGCAATACTTGGTAGACCATTATTAAAAAGGTAAGAATGGGATGCAAGATCAATTTGTTTGCATATTGAATTTCAGCTTCTTTTAATGTAACTTTTTTGTTGGTGGACAGTTTATCTTAACATTGTAGGCGTAGAGTAAAGCTTCATACCTTCTTTTTGTCTATGATTTCATCAATGGTTTCCATGCTCTGTAACGTGTCCTTTCTTTGTATCCTGACATTTTCTTCTATTGTTTATGATGTTATAGAAAAGCTAGAACCTGAAGTGAAGATATTGAGCCTTGCGATCAAATCACATGGTAGACCTGATATGGTACTTCCAATTCCGGAGAACGGAAAGCCTAAAGGCTTGTGGTTTACCCTAAAAGAAGGAAGCAAATACAGCCTGCAATTCACTTTCCAAGTGAGCAACAACATTGTATCCGGCCTCAAGTACACTAATATGGTTTGGAAAACTGGTGTCAAGGGTAATTCCTCTTTCCCTTTCTCTGTTGTTCATATGGAAGAATTGTACCCTCTCATGTTAACCATTGGATTTGATATTCTTCACCATGAACTCTTGTACCAGTTGATAGCACGAAAGAGATGATCGGAACCTTCAGTCCCCAGGCAGAGCCTTACACACATGAAATTTGTGAAGAAACAACTCCATCTGGAATGTTTGCTAGAGGATCTTATTCAGCTAGAAGTAAGGTAAAATCAATGATAAAATAAAAAGCCATTTAAGCTTGCTCATTAATATCCATAGTGGTTTGTATGATTCTGGTTCTCTGTTGCTTTTATTACTTGATTTCTTGTTAGATGGTGTCTCCGAATTTACTGATAAACATCCCATTAATGAGTTGTCAGGATCTATGTGAAACAGGCTTTTGAGATTCAAATTTGTGGGTCATTCTCATGTTATAGATAATGAAATCATAGTTGAAATTTTGTACCATCTTGATAGTGTGCATTCATACGAAGGCTTACTGATATTGTTTCCATTACCCTATTTCTCTCCTTACAGTTTGTGGACGATGACAACAAGTGCTACTTGGAGATCAACTACACTTTCGATATCCGTAAAGAATGGCAATCGTAGACTACATACGAAGGAATCATTGTCAGCGAATTGGTTTGCTTTGTGTTCCATTGTTTGTCAAGTCTCCTTTAGGTGTGACCATAGTTCATTCATTTACTTTGTTCTTATTTTGCCGCCCATATCCTGCTCTGTGAGAGTGAGACTAAGAATGATCTACACAATGGAGTTTAATCAATTAGCTTTCTGTTTTGCTCCGAGTCCGAGTTGCAGTTAGACATTCATTTCTTTAGGAATGGATTAATAAAAAAAAAGTTAAAGCTTTTGCTTTTTAACCTTCCTTCACGGGAACCTCGGCGTTAATCTTGCACTGTGTTAAGCTTTATTATATCTGCCATTCGGAGTAATTTGATCTGTAATGGAAAACAATGAAAAAGTTGAAAACTTTTGAAGGGGGGTTGTTACATAATTGTATGGTCTCTGTTGTTTTCCTTCACTGTGGAAAGTGAAAGTTAGCCAAAGCATGTGTAAACGCTTTGTCCCTTTAACTTTATTTGGTCCTTGTTCTTTTTTCTTTTTTTTTTTTTTGTCACAAGCCAATTTACCTTGTTTCTTTTCTGTCCCAATCAAAACCCACTATTAAATGACTGTTCACGATCCAGTTTTTGTATTTGGAAAATGGATTGAGATTCTAACTATGCTGAGATGTGCAATGTCTAAATTCTTTTTAGGGTTAAAGCACATTTTATATATTAAAACAAATGCTAGAACAAAAGAAAAGCATGCGAGGGAGACAAGTTAAACCAAAGTTTATTTTGTACACCCAAATTTATGTGTCTCGGCTTCTTGAGTACTAAAAATATCATACTTATTTAAGGAAAGGTAAATGAATATTTGGAGGAATTTTAAAAGCACTTAAGATAAAGCTATCTTAATCCTCTTATGAGTTACTTTATTAATCTTTTTTCTCGTTCAATGGAAGGATAAATTGAAAAAGAACGAACTGTGATTAATGTAATGTTGAACAAACATATTGAATTCAAATACATCAATTTTTATTTGAATCAAAGCCATGATAAAATTCTTGCCATGCCTATTTTTTCTTTAAAATTTTCTCCTAACGTAAGGAATGGAGAACAAGAAACTAGCTTTGCCATATCTAAGGCCCAAGTCTACGATGAAAACAGACCGGTCTATATGATAAATCCTCATCCACATGTATGAACACAAATATTTTTAAATATTGAAAGAGCCCCCCCACTATATTTGATCATATTTGCAGAGGACTTGACATGCATGTACGTGTTCTCTCTTTCTTCTTCCAGCTTAAGGGAAGGGCAAAGAGACTGAAAGCTACAAACATGGCAAGCTTGTGTTGTGATCAATTGGCATTTGCACTGATTATTACAATATATTTCCGTGATTAATACCCCAGAGTTGCGCCATTCCCAACGATTAGTTCCTTTTTCCTAGCATTTAAAGCTAAATATTGCAGTGGTTCCTAGAGTCGGATGTTACGTGATTAACACCATTCCATGCAATTTTAGTGGTGGAATTTGTTTTCATAAATCTTCAATTTTGAACAATCCATATCAAGAAAATAAGTATTGACCGTCGATTCCACTCTAGAAAAAACAATATTTTTAGTGACGGTCTCATGGATTAATCTCCATATCATACGTCCTTGACTTTTAAGGAGCTAGTTGGAGATTTCTAACATGAAAATGATGATGAGAAAATAGTCTTCAGTTATCAGCCTTGTAAATAAAGGGTCTTCCTGGTAGGTATTAGGTAGTCTCACAACTCAGCCTGAGTTAACTCGTATCATTCGTTAAGCAAATAATGGCCTACTTACTGAAACGTTTTTCATTTTTACTGCTCTCTCTCTGGTATGTAAGAGCAGTGGAGCTGTTGGAAGCAAAAGCTCTTCTTAGATGGAAAGAGAATCTCCCAAATCAATCCTCTCTCCAAACATGGACACTTGCAGTAAACAACGAAAACCTTACCAGTCCATGTAACTGGTTTGGAATTTCATGCGACAATGCTGGAAGCATAATAGGAATTAACCTTGCAAGCTCACGTATTAGAGGTAATCTTAGTAACTTGGATTTCTCGTACTTCCCCAACCTCACTTGTCTAAACCTCAGTTCCAATGTTCTCTCTGGTCCAATCCCATCCGAGCTAGGCTCACTTTCAAAACTAACCCACCTCAATCTCTCCATGAATTATCTTTCTGGTTTTTTTCCTCTTTCGTTAGCCAACCTCAGTCAAATTTCATTGCTTTATGTGGGCAATAACTTGATCAGCGGCGAGCTAGACCCACGATTATTCTCCAACTGGAACAGGCTTCAATTTCTTGAGCTCCACAACAACAACTTCACTGGGATGATTCCTTCGGAAATTGGCCTGCTTGTTAATCTCGTGGAGCTAGCTTTGTCTAGCAATCATTTCCATGGTTTTGTTCCATCAGCAATAGGGAACCTTACAAACTTGGATGCCTTGGCTTTACATCGAAACCATCTTTCAGGTCCAATCCCTTCATCTTTTGGTAACTTGACCGAATTAACAATGTTGTTTTTACACCAAAATGAGTTTTCTGGAACCTTCCCTCATAGTTTACTCAACTGTAATCTTCTTGTTGAATTGCTGCTGTTCACGAATCGGCTTTCGGGTTTTGTACCTCAAGGATTAGCAAACCTCACTTCTTTAAGAGACTTGGATTTGAGTGAAAACAACTTTTCAGGTCCCTTACCACAAGTCTGTCAAGGTGCAAAGCTTCAGCTTTTCACTGCAGCGTTCAACAACTTTACAGGTCCCATCCCGAAGAGCTTGCGGAACTGTACCAGCCTCGTCCGAGTACGGCTCCACAACAACCAGCTTTCGGGATCTTTGGACCGAGACTTCGGAGTTTATCCGAATCTGAATTACTTGGAGTTGAGTCACAATAGATTGGAAGGGTTGCTTTCAGCTAAATGGGGAGGATGCAGAAACCTGGAACAATTAAAAGTTGCTGGTAATATGATCAAAGGAGAGATACCTGAAGAATTCGGCAAGTTGAATCGACTAGCGGTACTCGATCTTTCTTCGAACCAACTTGTTGGAAATATACCAAAAGTATTGGGCAGATTAACCACTCTGTACTTCCTCAACTTGAGCAATAACCAATTATCAGATGTGGTGCCACTTGAGATTGGAAAGCTCTCGAGTCTTGAGGATCTTGATCTTTCAGAAAACAAGCTGAATGGGCAAATTCCAGGACAACTTGGTGAATGCTTGAAGCTACATAATTTGTTCTTGAGAAAGAACTATTTCAATGGGTCTATCCCATTCCAGCTTGGTTCTCTAGCTTTGCAGGGTTCACTTGATCTTAGTCAAAATTTGCTCACACAGCAGATACCTCCCGAGCTAGCAAAGTTCACCATGTTGGAACATTTAAACGTCTCACACAACATGCTGTCAGGTTCAATCCCCTCTTTATTCGGTACAATGACTAGCTTAACGTCGATTGACTTCTCGTACAATGACTTGGAAGGACCGGTTCCTGACAGTGGGTTCTTTCGCCGTGCTTCACTTGCCGCATTCAGCAACAACAAAAACCTATGCGGTGAAGTCCCAGGTTTGAAGCCCTGCAGTAATACATCAGTGGAGAAGGAAACTCATAAGAAAAATCACAATGTTCCGATAATCATTGTCAGTGCTTCTTTATCATGGTTGATACTTTATTTAGCCCTGTTTATTCTGTATGCACTCTCCCGAAGAGCAAAAAGGAGCAGAGAGTCGAAGGAAGCTATGGTATCGGACGCCAGAAATCCACTCTCGATTTTGAACTACGACGGGAAGATTGTGTATGAAGATATAATCGAAGCTACCGAGAGTTTTGATGAAAAGTATTGTATTGGGTCTGGTGGAAGTGGAAGAGTGTATAAAGCAAAGTTAACACTAGGACCTGTTCTGGCCATCAAGAAACTATTGTGTCTGGGCGGGGAACAGATGGAGAAACTGAGAAGTTTTACCAACGAGATCCGAGCATTAACAGAAATACGCCACAAAAACATAGTCAAGTTTTACGGATTTTGTTGCCACGGGCCGCACAAGTTCCTGGTTTATGATTATATCGAGAGAGGAAGCCTAGCTGATGTGCTAAGGGATGATATGAAAGCCAAAGAATTGGAGTGGAGCAAAAGGATCAAACTTGTGAAGGATGTAGCAAATGGCTTGTCCTATATGCATCATGACTGCGTACAGTCAATAATTCATAGAGACATATCAAGCAAGAATGTATTGTTGAATGATAAGTACGAGGCCTGCATTTCGGATTTCGGCACTGCTAAGATTCTGAACCCCGATTCGTCTAATGTAACAGTCCTTGCAGGCACATTAGGATATGTTGCTCCAGGTAATTTAAGCCTCTCTATGCACTCCATTTTCTGCTTCTCTATTGTATCTAAACTGTTTGATTGGCATGGAAGGTTCTTACAAGTTTCCGACTCTGGCATCCAGATATAGAAGTTATTTAAATTAAACTGAAGGGTTGATAGGTTTTTTTTTTTTTGGTGGTGGATGCAGAGTTAGCTTACACAGTTAGCGCGACGGAAAAATGTGATGTCTACAGTTTTGGTGTTGTGGCCTTGGAAGTGATGATGGGGAAACATCCAGCGGAGCTTGTTTCTGTTCTGAATTCATGTTTGGATCAAAAGGATATACAACTAATACTAGACCCTCGTATTCGAACTCCCGCAGATGAAGAAACCGCTCTGGAAGTTGCTTCTATAGTGAGGCATGCTGTGTCCTGTATATGTGTTGAACCAAAATCTAGGCCCACCATGCGATGGGTTTCCCAAGCACTATCAGAAGCTCGAACCAATGTTTGAAGGATGTTATTCAAAATTTGCTCTTTAAAATAAAAAATCTCTTTCCATGGAGTCATTGAGAACTAGCTGACCAGTAAATAATGCCACTTTCTTGGATCATGTCAAACCGGGGTATGGTATTGTCATCTTTTCCTGGTACTACTGCTGCAAAAGAGATTCTTATATGAAGAGATCCTAGATTAGGATATGCAAAAGGAAAGACCCGTCAAAGTGACAAAATCTTGGAGGATTGGTGAATGTAAAAAAGGACGATATCAATATTATACTCACTGTAATTGTGTCACATAACTTAAGAAAATAATACTACCTTACAAGTCATTAGACCATGATAGTGACAAATATTAATAAAAATATTTTATGAGTATTTATCAATTATCAAAGACCATATGTTTAATAATAGTATTAATTAAATAAAGTATTTTCAATAATTCTTTTTACATCTTAATTAATCTTCTCTATCAACTCCAATTTATATGATCTAGTTTCCACTTTTCAGGATTAATGGAACACTTTAGGCAACTTGACCTAGAAAATATATGAAGGAAAATGGATTTTTGTACCCAAATCATAAACTCCATGACCCATCAATCTGGAATATTTGGTGAAAATTTGCGTAACGAATTATCTCACTCTATAAATATAGTTACCATAAAGAAGTAGGATTTGCGTTGGCTCTGTGGATGAGGGATTCAAATAAATGAAATGGGAAAGGGTTCAAGTGCAAAGGTAGACTTCAATGTAGGGGATGTGAAAGTGATTTGATCATTGCGAATTTATGTGTCACGTTGAGGTATGGAATCAACCAGCCAATGAATGGTCCTTCAACTTCAACTGTAGTATATGGCCCTAGTGTGTTTAAGTGCTTAGTTTTCCTTCAAAAATTAATAAATAAAAAAGTTGGCTTTGCTAGCTAGTAAATATTATTACTTAATGGGCAAACCCAAGTTCCAGCATACCATCAAGTACTACAACTATATTAACATCGTAGGAGAGATCAATCAACACATATACAACAAACACACCATTTCATCAGCTCTCTGAATTCCCAGTAAGATCTCTTTTAAATCAACGACGACTTGAGTGAGTGGCACGTGATCTTCTTTTATCTCCAAAGTAAAAAAGTTTCCTCAATCGCGTGGTGGGACAATCTTACCAGCACAGGTTCCAAAACCAACGTTGTAACCATCTCCCTGTATGCAATTTATAATTCAGAAATCAATCACTCTATACTACTCCACATATTCCTGTTCCTCCTATTGGAGGTAAAAGATTTTGGGAAACAATACATGACCATGACTTTAACATCAAATGACTCCACGTTCTATATGGTAACTTTCACTTTCAGCACGGATTTGGAGATAAACAAATTTAAGCTCTCCTCGATTCTAAACCCCACCATACTAAGCTTCTGAATTCCATAATTTTAAATCCCATCACTACCAAAACTTCAACAAATAACCCAGAACCAGAAAGATCCTAAAATATTGTGGTTTTATTTCACCTGTTTAAAATTCCTTCAAGGCCAAAGACTCGAGCCTATCTATAAATTGCATGATAGGGAGATAAATGAGTTTCCAACTTAGTTTTAAAAACCATGTGGAACACAGGAAGTACCTTGCAGCATCCAGAGAAGATTACTTCATCTCCATCTTCTAAGAATTTTCGAGTTGTCCCATTTAATGGCAATGGTTTTTGTCCATTCCATGTTAGTTCCAGCAAACATCCAAATGATTCAAATGCCTGCCCAAAATATAAGAGGCTAAACTTTAAGCAAACAGTACCAGACTCATTTATAGTTATTGCTTGAAGAATAAAAAACATCAGACGCAGTATGACCGAATAATCATCATATTGTGACTCACATACCAAACAAGCAGCATGATCAACACTATACCAGAACTGACTCTCAGTTATTTTTCACTTCATCCAAGGCAATTGACATAAATACAGAAAACTATTGGAATATTCAAGGAAGGATTACATGCATCACTTTAACCCAACTCTCAGTAGCATAACCATTCTATTCAATAAAAACTCAACTCTTAGTTTTCCAAAAAAAATCAATGCAACTCTTCCATCTCATACTTTGCTTTAAAGGTAGTTGCAATAAATAATTAAGAGAATTGGTTTAAATGAGCTTTTTCTCAGGGAATGGCCAAATGTAATGTCCAAAGACCCATTTGGCTGTCTTATTCAGTGCATTGAAAGAACACCAGAGGCTAGGAGCAGTTGATTAAGTTTGAGAAATTTCTAACACATAAACAGATTCATTACTTGTGCATGTTTGTGTGTGGATTGGTAGATACATACATACAAATGAAAAAGGATACAAAAATGAAAGGTAATGTACTAAACATACAGGCCCACTAATGGTCCCAGTTCCAAGGATATCGCCTGGCCTCAGGTTGCAACCATTGATTGTGTGGTGTGCTACTTGTTGAGTCACTGTCCAATATCTGTTACAAGAGTTCAACAAAAATCAGCATATATTTGAAAAGCAACAAATCAGCATATTAAGTACAACAAGAGATGCAACATCTTCAAGTTCAAAAAATACTCAAATTTTCTCCCAACATCAAATAATGAAACAATTTGATTCTTTCTTTCGTGACATCATAAGGGAAAAGGCAGCTATCATCTGAAAGGACTTTCAAAAGAATAAGAGCAGCAGTGAAGTGGAATCCCTTACAGGTTCTTGAAATTACTTCTAGTAACCACGCATGAATCATTTTGTCCAGAAGGTTTAATTTGAACCTAGAATCAAGAAACAAGTTCACCTTGAAAATTTTATAAAATTTAAGCACCCGTAACTCAATAGCAAGAAAATAACTTAAATTCATGATACTACAAACACATCATATCAAACCAGGAAACATCCAATAAAATAACTAGTGAAATACTGAAAATCAAGAGGTAAGCCGGATTCTACCTCCAATTCAATATCATAGTTTTTGGATATTTTCTCTGCCAAATATGGCAATGGATGGGGATCCTGAAATGCAGAACATGCAGTTTTAGTTAGTTCACTAAAAGAACCACCATGAAAGAAAATTAGGGAAAAAAGATAGAAACTCAAATGGCTTTAAGATCTAAGACCCCCAGTATAGATACCTACCTGCTTAGGAGCATCACATGCAAAAGGTTCAAGAGCATCAAGTGTCACAATCCAAGGGGATATTGTAGTACCTAAAAGATGATGGAAATAAAGTAAATCCAAGCTGTAACAACCTGTGGGCTCAAGAAAAGATACAGCCCATGCACAATCTTCACTAGCCTACCTACTTTTAGTCCAGTAGAATCCATGACTTCCCCAGATTTATCTAATCTTTTCTCACCAAAATTAAGATGGTTAAGAGATTCATTCCCTTATATTGGATTATATATTGATTCCTTACTATCTTGTTCATTAATTTGGGTCCCCCTTTCAAAATAAGCTGTGGTTTTGCCATGAGTAATTAGACATACTGTTTGTAGCCTTAACTCAAAAGAAAAGCAGGAATACATTGTCTTACCAAAACTCTTTCCAAGAAAGGGTCCAAGAGGAACATATTCCCATGCTTGAATATCTCGAGCTGCCAAAACCAAATGTGTATTAAATATGGTATTCAAAAAGGGGGGAAAATGAGGATGATGAAGTGAAGCAACAAAAGGTAATTATACCACTCCAGTCGTTCATCAAGACAAGTCCAAAGATATGATCTGCAGCCTCATTAACATCTATGGCTTTCCCTAATTCATTTCCTGGACCAACCACAGCAGCCTGCCAGTTTGGTAAGAACCTATGTCAGAAAAAAATTTATAGCAAGGTAAAATGAGACAATAACATGACAGTAAAACAAAATGCTGACCATTTCAAGTTCAAAATCTAGCTTCAATGAAGGTCCAAAATATGGTGGAGATTGACCTGTTGGATAGCCTTGACCCCTAGAAGGATATAGAATTAAGCCAGTTAGTGTCTACAGCTGAGTGGACAGTTCTTCTAGTATCCCAGTCACTAACTGCAATATATGGAACAAGTTATTGAACTTCTAACCTTGGTCTATTAATGTTTGTTCCAGAGATGACAATAGATGATGCTCGCCCATGATAGGCAATAGGAAGATGGAACCTGAATAGTGCACAATCATCATGCTTCCAAGTGAGAGAAGGTATGATATATAAAGCTTTTCATTCAAACAAGTTCTCACTCTTTATTTGTCAAAACTTTAAAAATCAGCATACCAGTTTTGTGGAATTGCGTTTTGAGGTCCACGAAATATGGTCCCACAATTCTTTGCATGATGCATGGATGAATAAAAGTCTGTGTAGTCTCCAATTTCCATAGGAATAACCATTTCTACCTTGCTCTAAAGAAGCATGAATAAACTGAAACATTAGGAAATTGAACAACAAACATCTTCATTCAGATAAACATCTTCATTCAGATCCTGTATTGGAACTTATGTGTATATTCTTACAATCGGCACAAGTGACTTCTGCCTCAAGTCTGCATTATCACGCAAGGTTGGCTCCGTAGCTGCAAGATCCAATAAGTGTCAACCGTTCCCTTCCATATCTCAGAAATGTATTTTCATTTCAGTTGAAAACAATATTGTGCTTTTGAAGGACCAAAATACGGCAACTTCAATAATATTAAGTATAGCTCATGCTATCGCCTATTGGTATAATCTTCACCAGTTAACCTCAATCCATTACATGTTTAAACCAAAAAAAAAAGAAAAAAAGATAAGAGGATAAGTAAGTCTTTAACATACATGACAAAAGCTTTTGAAGAGTAGCACGAGCTTCCTTCCAAGCAGGCCGTCCCAGCGCCAAAAATTTGTTCAGAGTAGGCTGGCACCACCAAAACCAACCAAATAGCAAGAAATTGATTTAGCTTAAAGTTCTCAACAACAAAAAAAAAGAGTAATAATAATATAGAGTTTCATTATCTAGGCAACATCAACAACTCATAATCTTATTTCGCAACTTGATTATGTGATTAAGAACGTGAATTAGGCTACGACGATAATTTCAACTACCAATTTTATGGTTAGTTACGATTCAAACAAGAAGCTTTACTTGTACAATTTATGTAATAACTGCCAATTATGAACTGAGCTACCTCTCAAGGTGAAGAGAAGGAGAATTGAGAAACGAACCTGCAGAAAGCAATCGGAAGCGGCGAGTATAGGGCCGTTGAAAAGACCGGCTTTGGCGATCTCGGAGAGATCTACTACATAGTCACCAATAGCGGTGGCGAGACGGGCAGGTACTGTAGGATGGGCTTTAAAAGCTCCATACGGAAGGTTTTGGATGGAGAAGTGGGAGTCTGGAAGGACTTGAATGAATGATTCCAAAGCCATGAATGTATACGAAACGGCGTTGCAGATAAAGGGGCAAAGGTGAAGCAGAAGCAGACTAGCAGAAGCCGAGAGGAGGGGAGAAAACGAGAGTCAAAAGGGGATGACCAGAAAGATAATCGCAGTGTCCGGTTGGAATGATTTTATTTTGATAATATATAAAAATTATTTTCCACACTCTTCTGCTCGGTTTTTAGTTGATCTTAGTTAATGCGCTAAAATAAAAATAAAATAAAAAAATTAAAGATTGCCTCTTCCTTTTTGTGACATGAAAAATGGGACAGCAACAGAAGAACCCTGATTCTTTACCAAAATTTAATTTCTACAACTGTGTTTGTTCATGATGCGTATTTCTTATTTAAATCAATTTATTTATAATTATTTTTTATTGAAATTTAATTAAATTACTTAATAAAACAGCAATGACTAAATTTTATACAGCCTCCTTTAGGTACAAAGAAACGAATCGAGAAAAGATTACTACACAAAAGTTTTAATTGAGATGATATTATTCATTAGTTAAGTCTTTAACTTAATGTGCAATAATAAAAAGATAATTTCTTCTTGTAAAGTAATATATTGTTTTGAAAATATTTATGTATTTGTCACAACTTTATCACATTAAAAAAATATATTATTCATTTTATAAAGTATTTTAACACGTGTTGCATGCGTTTTCATTGGTTAGTATCTTAATTTGAGATAAAATAAAATAAAATATGTAATTTAAATATCACATTTGACAAAAAAAAAAGTATTTAAGTAAAAAGGGTTAAATCTCAAAACTATACATTAACTTTTGATTTGATTTAATTCTTGTAAATTATTACCATCATTTTATATTTATATATTACATACATAAATAATTATATTTATCAATATAAATATAAATTAATATATTTATTTAAATGTATATAATTAAATTAAAATTAAAATTTTAAATATTTATTTAAATCACAATTAGAGTTTTAAGTTTATAATTATATCAAATTAAAATTTATATATATATAATTACATATTAAAATTTATTGTTGCTGTAACCATGGTTTCCAAAAATCCAAGTATAACCTTTGGATGTGACCAAAGATTTAAAAAAAACAATCTGGAAATGGTAATAAAAAGATAAAAAAAAAATTCATGGGATTGGCAAATGTTTTATATGAAAATAATAAATTATTAAAAAAATATTAGAATTATTTATAAAATAAAAAATGTATTATCAATATATTAAATATTAACCTTTTATTATTTTTTAAAATAAAGCTGAAATAAAAACATTAAACCCGAAGAACATGAGCGGAGCACAAATTTTAATATCCAAATTATCAATTATCAATTATCAATTTATATTTATGAAGCAATTATGCTTATCAATAGAACTGTTCATGGGTCGGGCCACCCAGCTCGACCTGAAGGCTTACCCAAAATGTGAGAAAGTTTGAGCAAAAATATAAGCCCGAAAAATGAACTTGGACAAAAAAATAAACCTATTTAAAAGAAAAGTCAAGCCTCGAGTAAGGTATTTTTTCTCTGGCCTAGTCCGGCCCAAATTCACTAAATGATAAAAAATATATTTTTTAATATTATTTTCTTATTGTTTTCTCCCTATTTTGCTACCATTTTACTATTATATTGCTATTATTTTATTGTTATTATCTGGATATTGTATAAAACTTATTTTATTGTTAATTTTGTTATTATTTTAGAGGATTTGCTTGTTAAGTTGTAATTATTTTAGTGTTATTTAAGTATGTATATTTTTTAAAATTTATTTTTAATTTGTTGAAAAATATTTTTTAATGTTTTTAATATTTTTTATGTATTATATATATTTTAAAATTATATAAAAATAATAATATAAAAATTAATATGGGACGGTCGGGTCAGGCCCAAATTTTAACATTTTTATCCGGATCAAACTTTAGTAAAATTTTAAACCCATTTATTAGGCTCGAGCTAAATTTTTAGTTAAAGTCAACCTGACCTAGCTCAGTCCACGCACACCTCTACTTATCAACTATGTCCATGTTTTAATTGTTTGAACATTTTTCGTCCGAAAATTTAAGGGCTCTACCACTGAAGCAACTTTTTCATAATCTAATATTATGGTCCTTCAAGTTCAATTCTTGAAGATATCAAGTGATACACATAATTTGAAATTTAAAGTAGATTCTCATACAACAATATAAAGCAGAAGGTAAGAACACTAGGCTTTAAAAGTCTAAAGAGGAAAAAGAGTGCAGAGAGGTCATAACTACATAACTAGTACAATTAAATAGCCATATAGCAAAGCCATAACCCAGCCAATAATAGCACGGAGCTTCCGTAAAGCCGGGCTGATCCAGAAGGAGTGGTGGGCGCCGCAGCAGCCACTGCAACTCTGGGCCTTTCGGGCTCGGGGTTCCCAAAAGGCATCACCTCCACGTGTAGCTTTAGACCGTTCTTGCAGCTCTCTTCCTTGCCGCTTACGAAATAACGGATCCCTTCCCCATCCAGTGGGATGCCATCTATGCCGTCCGTGTACATTCTTATGGGGTTGCTCACATCGCACGACTCATATTCTTCCGGGCTATTCACCTCAGCAATGCTCTCCTGTGCTGCGGCGTAGGCAAACCCTGTGCATCAGTGTAAAAAAGATCGTAGAAAAAAACGAAAATAAATTAGAGAAAAAAGAGAATAGTGCCGATTAAAATCATGGATCTCACCAGCTTTACAGCTCGATCCTTTCATATATATATATTCAAGTAACAACAGTGGGATCTTAGTATAGATTAAGGTTAAGAGTGTTTGGGTTTTGATGGGTTATAGGAGAACTTATTTCTATTTTACTCAATATTTTTGTAACCTGAATTTACAATAAGAGTTCATAGTTCGATACGAATAATTAATGCTAGGGTTTATGATGCTTTGATTTTCTTTTTTACACACTAAAGGCAACAAAATTGAACAATGATAGATTACCGTATTAGTGTTTTTCTTTTTACTCATTCAACAAAACAATCAATTTATCATCGAAGTTGAAAGGGGCTTGTACGTGTTTCTCTATGGCAAGCTAGTTTATAAAGAAAGAGTAAAGTAAAAGCTTACAAATTTTGTCTCCAACCCTGAAGCTCCTACCGGAGGACCAAGATGCCACGTCAGAGGAAACGTCCCACCCACGGTCACCTCCGACCACATGGTGCACTTGTGCTGCACCCAATTTCCCTCCGAGGGACGCTGCCATGATAACCACAGCCATCACCATCTTCACAATCGCCATTGTCACTGAACAGCGAAACTTGGGGGGGGGGAGTTGTGCTCCCTAAAATTTTTGCTTGCTTCTTTGAGAGAAAAAAAAATAAAAAGAAAGAGTAGGTGATTGAATGAATGAATGAAGTTTGTTAAGCGCAAAAGAAGCGGTTTTTTTAGTACAATAGAGGAAAAGCCATCCTGGCAATTTCCTACACGAAACCAACAGAAGCAGATGAAGGAATGGTTGGTGTGAGCCCAAAATAAAGCTCCCTTTCAACTGCCAATGCGTTTGCCATTTGGAGTGTCCCATTTCTCCAAGGACTGGGTGTTGTCGGGTTCTTGATGCACGGCCCGTCTATTTCTTATTTTTCTTGGCACCTTTCCTAGTCACTAACCCCCCCCGGCCCCCCCCCCCCGAGTTACCATTCACAACTACCGTTCTAATTCAACTTTTTCTTTAAAAAAATTTGGGAATTTCATTCAATGGATTTTTCTTATACTGCAACTGCACATTGATCACATTTACCATGTCAATAAAGCAACATGATGGTCAATATTGTATGGGATGTATATACAATATGTAATCGATTATATATGTTTCTTTTTATATAATATTTAAAATTATTTATATTTTTTTAACTCATAAATAAAAAAATAATATATTTTAATACAATCAAACTTACATAAATATTACGAAATTAAAATTACTAATACATACTAACCCAACACTGCATTAATAGCTTTTATATTGTGTGAACCTATTAAATTTTGACAGTGTACCTACACCATAGTACAGGACCATACTGACGGATGCATTAATTTATAGAACATGGTGAATTCTTTTTACTCATCAGGCCGCTGATTTTAAACTTTTTTTATTGAGAACCCACGTGTACCACTCTGTTACGTTTAATAATTCTGTCATACAAAATTTTAAAATATTGTAAAAATTTCAACTCCAAATATCTTTTTAATGGTTACTCTTGTTTAATTATATACTCCTGTTTGGTCAAAAGCAGATTTTGGGTATACTATTTTCTAGTAAAGTAGTAAAACCCAAAAGCCACTCAACACGTTCCCAAAGAGCTGGTGTATTTAATGTAGTTGAAAGCAAAGCATGTGGAGGAAACTTCGGGTCTCCTTGGAAGCATCGTCAAAAGAGCTGAGAAAAAAGGAATCGTCATTAAACAATTAGCAACCATACTTTTCGCTTTTGTCATTATGTGAGCATGGGTACATACATGGCCCAGAAGGATCCAAGTCCAACCACACCCAACACATGAGAGATCTTAGGAGTGAAATCGCTCTATGCGGTCCTCGATTCAAGCATTGTTTGGAGCCTTATTTGATGTTGCCGTTTGTACAAGTAATATTTTGAACCCTGTAACTTCCTCTTTGTTCCTTCCATGGCATTTCATATACCAAATTTTGTTCCCTTGGAGTTTACCCATAGATGATCTAAGTATCCTTTTTCTTTGTTTGGATATAGGTTTCTACATCGTTGGAAGATCCGCCTAGTTGCTGCAGCTACCCCACCTTTTTTTAACTCTATACAACCGTCATCTGCAGCCCATTTTAACCCTCTATTTATGCCATTTATTTATATAGAAACCTTGAAACGTTGCTAGATAGGTTTAGACCTTAGGGTTTTAACCTTCCACGAAGAAGATGAACCAATGGAGTAACTTTGGCCCTTAATACAAAATTTTATATTAAGAAGTCAAAGTTAAAATTATAAAAAAAAATTACAAGGATTAAAGTTAAAATTTTGGTATAAAGACGGTTTAAACTGAATTATTAATTCTAAAAATTGCAAATATTTCATTTAACTAAAGGTAAAATCAACTTAAATTAAATTATTAATTATTGGAAGTACAATGGCTCCATTTTATTAAGGGGCAATTTGATAAGTCAATTTCATGTTACTATCACCTGTTTCGATAGTATATCAGAACAAGAAATTCTAATTTTCGTTTTAGTATAAATTTCAATCAATACCATTAATACTAGTGTATTTCAATCCATTTTTGTCTATAGAATTTCATACTAACTCATACTGGTTCATATAATATTTTAATATTTTTATTTCAACTTTTTTTATAATTACATTTAAAAATAAAGATAAAAGTTGTTTTTTTACACGAGTTAAACTTTATTGCACCCAATAAAATTCAGTTGCGAAAAATTAAATTTACTTAGGGTCCGTTTGTTTATATATAAAAGGTTTTACGGAAAATGTTTTCTGCATTTTCCTGTGTTTGTTTCATAGAAAATATTTTAGTTAACGAAAAATAACTTATAGGTCAAGGTAAAATAAGTAATTTTTTCAATAAAATGATTTACCCTTTTGAAAAAACATAAGTCATTTTTCGGAAAAGAGCTTATATAAAAATTAACTTAAATTAAGTTTAATATTATTATATTGATAATAAATTTTATTTTTATTTTTAAAAATATTTAAAATATTATATTTTTAATATTATTAAACATACGTATTTAATTATTTATATTTAGTCATATAATAAATTATTAATATAATAAATATAATTTATTATTTTAATAATTATTTAATATTTCAATTTTATTTCAATAATAAATTTTAAAAACAATAATTTTAAATAATATTATTCACATATTATTGAAAATATTCAATATTAATATTTTAATAATAAATATTTATTACAATTATAAATATATTAATAATAAATGTTTTGTAGTATAAAGGTTAAAATATGTCATAAGTCTATATACACTTCACAGATTTGTAATTTAGTCTTTGTACTTTTATTTTTAATAATTTTGTCCCTTTACTTTTCAAATTTAAAAATCAAGTCCAATTGTTGACATATTTAATTTTTTTGTCGATTTTGTTGATGTCACATTTTTAAATAAAAAATACCCATTTAGTAATCATATAATTAAAAAATGACGTTGTAATGAATCTGAATTTAACATAATATTTTTAATATATGCAAAAACAATGTAAAATATAAAATTATAGATAAAAATAAATTCAATTAAATGATGAAAAAATAAGAAAATCTCAAATGTATGTTTGTTTAATTGAAAACAACTTTTATGACATATTTTTAAGAAATCTACCAAACAACAAAAAATATTTTACACAGATTCATCCAAACACCAAAAAATATTAGCTTTTCCACAAAAATAAATCATTTTCCATAAATCATTTTCTAAAAGTTATTTTCAGTAAAACAAACGGAGCTTTATTTGTCAAAACTTCATTGGTAATGCTTAAAACTCCACCAAAACTAAAACCTTCATATTTTCTACCTAAACTTTGCTTTATTATATACATAAGATATTAAATTAAAAACAATACGAGGACAGATTCAATCCCCGTTTATAGGAATAAAACATATTTAATCATCAGTCATTTAGACAAAACGATTAATCACTACTATTAACAGTAAACACTTCAAAAATAATTTTAACTCTTAACTAAAAGTTCGAAGATGCTTATTGCATAGTGTAATTATTAAATTAGAACGAAATTTAAATCCATTTATAGTGTAATGGACATTAAGAATTTAGGTTCTTCCATTTATAGTTATCACTAATCTATTTATTTATTGGACTCGCGGCTACATTAAAATTATTATTGTGGTTGAAAAATATTTTGTATTTTTTTTGTCAAATATTTAGTATTAACATTAAAAAATAAATTAAAATTTTAGTTTATTTTATTTATGATATTGAGAAGTAAAAAATAATTTATTTAAAATTGTATCAAAATAAAAAATTTATTTTAAATAGCATTTTAATCCATTAATATTATAATATATAAAATTTAAATATTTTTAAATAATTAATAAAATTATTGAAAAATTTACTTTAAATATATAAATCATATTATATATATTAAAATCAACTAGACACATAATTTTTACAAAATTCAAATATATAATACTATTTAATTATTACACCCTTCACTCAACACCTCGCCAAACACCTTAGAACGACTCATATCACTGAACAAGATCACTAACAATATTTTCTCACATATTAGTTAAGTCCCATGCACAAACATTTCCATTAATTTTTGAGAGGGTGTGTACTTTGACAACACCACCTTGCTATGCTTAATGGTGTGATATGTATGCTTATCTAACCCTCAATCATGGTTAGACAAGTGACACCTTGAGATTAGAAGAGTTTATATCTAATTTGGACTTCCAAAGATGAAAGAAAAGAAAAAAAAAACTAGACTAAAATGTTCATTTGCCTCCGACTAAACAGTTTCCATCCTAATCTAATAATTATCAAAGTACCTTCAACCACCACAATGCTTTCCACCCATTCATGTATTGGATTGGGTGATTATGAACAAATATTGTATCCCTCTTTATGTATCAAGACTGTTTGATATAAATTTCAAATAATAAAATAATTATATTACCCAAAATAAATACTTTTATTATTATTATTTTTAAAATAAACTATGTATTCAATACCCAATATAAATTAAGAACAATTTTATAATCTCAAGTCAAAACTAGCATTTCTCACCCCAAAGCCCGATTTGGTTGAAAAAGCATATGGATTTTCCTTGTTCCATCATTCGAGTGAAATAAAGCAAAAAGGAAAAGGTTTCCATCATGCTGATAAAAGATGGTGGACACAAGATTTTGGTCAGCTTTGAGGCATTTAGATATGTGCTTGTTCTGCTTCTTTCACATTTTATTCAGGTACCAATACCATAGGTTTCCCACCCATAAAAGAAAAGGCATAAAGCAGGGTTTGCTATTTGCTTAATGTCAACTTTGAAATATACTTGGAAAAAGAAAAGAATAAATCAGGGATATATAGGGAAATAAAGTGAGACAGATTGTACCAGCATTTTCCATGTGAGCTTTGCTTTAGCTATGCTTTTTAATCAAAATATCATTTCACATATAAAAGTCCTTTGGTTGTGTCCATTAATCATCCAGCCAGCCATTATATTGAGGAACATAAATTGTCAAAATCGGTCGCCTGTTATGGATGACTGTCATTTTGCCAAATTTGATCAATTGATGGGGGTTATATTTAAGAAAAAATTGGGGCCAGGGATGAAAGGACAAACTCTAAGCAATTACCCTGTTCCTCTTTCAATATCATAAAAATGAAAAAGTGTACCCAAATTTGAAATTTATTCATTTATTTTAATCTATCATTATTTGATACTTTATTTTTAAATATCATCACTTAGTTTAAACAATTGAAATTATTAAATATTACAAATAAAATATTGGTGTTTTTAATAAAGAATTTATGTCAACATAGTTAAGAAAATTAGCTTTATGGATTAATTAATTATGTTATAAAAATAGATGTTTAAATTTTAAATTTAATTATAGTGACTAGTGAGGGACCAAAACCGAAATAAAAAGAGTGTTCAGATAATAATTTACAAAAGTATCGGGGGGAAAATGAAAACTGTGCAACAAGTTTCTACATGTGACCAGAACTATTTTGTTCTCCTGGAAAAGGGTAAATAAACCAAAAATTTCAGTCAGCTGTGTTTATAGCATTTCCTTCGAGTAGGAAAATTATTTTTCAAATATTATTATTTTTATTTTACAACACAATTTACGCTTGGCCTTCTCAACCTTTTCTTTTATTTTTCTCTCTGTCACTCTTTCGCTTGCTCTCATTTGGTGGGTTTCCAAGTTTACTGCAACTGAAAGCTAAACCAAGGTTTCTAACTCTCTTTTGCTCTCAAACTGCTTTAATGTTTGCAGCTTTAAATTTATCGCTGATTTTTTCCCTGTTGATCCATTAGGTTCAAGAAATTGAGCTTTTTTCTGCTTCAGATTTGATTTTGTGTGGTTATTTTCCTTCTTTACCATGTCAAATTTTAAGTTTGATTGGTTTACTTTGATGGGTTTGTGTTATTGGATTAATTTTTATGGATTTCTGTATTTTAATTAGCTTAAGAGTTCCGAGTAGAGTTCTATTTCTTAAAGGTTGCTGTTGCTGGTGGAAACTGGAACTCGAAATTTTAAATCTTGGACATGAAAAGACGAATAGGAGTAAGTATATGTGTGCTATAATTGGTCAACTTCTTTCTTGGTTTAGCAATCATTTTATATCTGACATATAATTTCTCTTTTCAATATTCGATATGTAGATTAGGTTGTCGTTCAGTAAAGTTCACTTCATGATTTGTGCCTAATTTTTTATTTTGAGTTTGAACCTTTAAGTTTTCAATACTGCCTAACCAGAAGAAGGAATAACGATGTGGTCTTGTCAAGTATACCTACTCTGCACTTTCTTTGGTGCTCTCATCTTGTTGGAATATCACTATTTGTCTAAAAAATGTCTGAAGCATCTGATTCCAAAATCTTTTTTGAATAAGAGATGCTTTTTGGTGTTTTTTGTTCTTTCTCTTGGGGTGGTGGGGGGCAGGGTGGCAACAAGGTATCTTTTTTCGGTGAGAATTTTCGGTCGGGGTGCTGGTATTTTCTACTGGATTAAACATAATTGCCCTGTGAGAACAACTTCAGTATGAGGTTCTATAAGGTAATAAAAAGCCCAATTATTTGGATAGTGAAAGAATACATGAAACCGTAATATACATGGTTTTTTTCTGGATGGAATTTTCATAGCTTTTTGAGCTGGCATATATTGGAAAAAAAGGTTCTTTTCTGGCTGTGCTATGTCTATTTATTAGTTTAATGGTCAGTCATTGTGAAAGTGAGTCATGGATTTAACATGTTTCAAAAAAAAAAAGAACAGGTTGGGCTGGTTATCAAGACTGAACCTTTTGTTGCATGCATATTTATGAGATTTTGATGTGCTCATTTCTTTCTACATGTGTCTCTACACCTAGCTGATTATAACTTCCCTGAGAAAATTTTGTCACCATTTTGGTTGCCTAGATCTTTATCCTTTTATTACTGTAACGCATCTTCTACCTAAGTTGCTTAATAGAATTGTGCATGCTTCTTTCAGTGAGTCCCAGTTACTTCTCTTTTAGAGTTTGATTGAATAGCAGGACAGCAATTTCCCCTGCACCAGGAATATATGCGAGTTTTTTCATTTGACGATCGACATTAAAGTAAAGAGCCATGCAAAAGGAGAATAATACAACTGTGCCATCAGCTACTACTCCTAGAATTCGGCACCGCAAAAGATCCAATGAGGTTGGTCACTTAAATATTAATATATTTTGTTTGGTTCCTTTTTCATGTCTATGGTCATGGTTCCTGATGTTGTTGCATTTGTACAAAATATTATCCATTCCAAGAAAGGGATTTCCCCCCCTTAACTTCTTAAAATTCAAACATTCTGTCAGGTTATTCCAGAACCTAGTAAAGCAAATGGTGGAAATTTGCTTGTTAATGACCGTAACAAATACAAATCAATGTGGATCCGAACACACTCTACTGTTTGGATGATTGGGGGTTTTGCATTAATTGTCTACATGGGTCATCTCTATATTACAGCTATGGTGGTGGTTATCCAAATATTTATGGCAAAAGAGCTTTTCAATCTTCTCAGGAAAGCACATGAAGATAGGCATCTTCCAGGGTTTAGGCTATTAAATTGGTGAGATTACTACCTTTACCTTCCATATGGTGACCAAGATTTTTCTGCCATTGGAGTTAGTATTAAATCTTACTTGCTTTCATCTGATTAGAATGGTTCTTCTTCATTTTATGGGCACAGGCACTTCTTCTTCACCGCAATGTTTTTTGTATATGGCCGCCTTCTTAGCCAACCACTCGTCAATACTGTAACTTCGGATAAGTTTTTGTATCAGTTTGTTAGCAGCCTTATCAAGTATCATATGGCTATCTGTTACTTCTTGTACATTGCAGGTTAGTTAAGCATATAATTTGATGTTTTTGACTGAAAGCATGGAGGAATAATTATGTCAATAATTCATCAATCGATATAATGAATTTCAATTCTGACCGAAGTGGGATTCGATGCCTTCTATTTCTGTAAATATATTATTTTCTCATATGTTGTATGGTTTTCGTACTTGCTATTTTTAGTGATTGCACCTTGAATTTCCCTTTCCTGTAGCATAACATATGACCATTGGTATCTTCTATATTCTCATTTGGCTTTCGGGATCAGGTTTTATGTGGTTTATTCTTACATTGAAGAAGAAGATGTACAAGTATCAATTTGGCCAGTATGCATGGACACACATGATTCTGATCGTGGTCTTCACACAGTCGTCCTTTACTGTGGCCAATATCTTTGAAGGAATTTTTTGGTAACTTTTCTTTCTCAGACCCCCTTCCTACCTACCTACGTATTTGCAGTCGTACCAGATGTGCACATAGTATATAGATGTTAGAAAAGGAAAGTAAAAAGTCTTATTATGGTAACTTTTCTCATTAATAAAATGTAAGTTATTACCTCTTAAGATTTACGCAATTAATTGAATGCTTTTGGTACTTTGACTGTGTTCTCTCCCATTATTCTTCTTCACCCAAAAGTACTTTCCTTTTTCCAGGTTTCTTCTTCCAGCATCGCTTATTGTTATCAATGACATTTTTGCTTATATCTTTGGTTTCTTCTTTGGAAAAACCCCATTAATCAAATTGTCTCCTAAGAAAACATGGGAGGGTTTTATTGGAGCGTCTGTTACAACTATCATCTCTGCATTCGTGGTGAGCATAGTCTTTCCATATTGGTGTTAGACTTCATCTTGTTTGTGATAAGGGTATCGTTTATATTATGCGAGTTTTACATCAGTAGATTTGAAACTTATCTAGTTATAGGTGTCTGTAGAATGAAATAATCAAGGTGACTTGTAAATATTCAAGTTAATCAGGTTCTTTATGAACATATTATTGCAGTGGAAGTCTGTTCTAGCAATTTTAGCATTATTGATCCTTCTACTATTGCAGTAACCTGACATTTTCTCTATTTGTACCTCTTTTCTTTTTCTCATGCAACTAACTTTGGGATCCATAGTTGATATTATATATGTCTGGACCGGTTTAATGGATTACATTTAAATGGACATCCTTCCAAAAGATCATTTGTGAAGAACTTATAAAATGTGTTGATCTCTTTGGCATTCGTGGGAAAGTTGATCCTGAACTTGTAATCCTAAGATCTAATGCTAATGCCTTGATTAATGTTGCTGAATCAAGTATATTAATAACACTTCCTTTTTTTAATTTTATTTGCAAATTTTCATTGTGCTTCAATAATGAGAATACATGCCTTTGGTGGAACTGGTAAAGTTGTGTTATTTTCCTGTTGTTTTATGTATAGATTTTTGTTGTAGTATGTTTTCATAAACATGTAGTGAGTTTATGCATATGCAGCTTGCAAATATCTTGGGTCGTTTCTGTTGGCTAACCTGTCCAAGGAAGGTAAATTATTGGATTTGACCTATTATTTGATCTTTCCAGAAGCATGCTGATTCATTTTCCTGAAAACTTAGTGTGAGAGGGTAATGCTTGCAGGATTTATCAACTGGTTGGCTCGAATGTGACCCAGGTCCATTGTTTAAACCAGAGAATTATATCTTACCAGGATGGATTTCTCAATGGGTGAGCTTAATTTCATTGTCTCTGGATTTATTGTCCTAATTATTCCTTTTCAGTTAGTAAGATTTGATTCTCTTGAAACAAAGGATTAGTCTTCAACTTCTCCATAAGAAATTGTCACTTTAAATTTCTGGTCTTATGGTTCAGAACTCCCTGGTTAGGGGGAAAAGACTAGATGTTCGAATTGTGATGAACGGTCAACAGGAAAGTTATCCATCTTTGGATATATTTCTTACAAATCTTTGTAAAATCTGATTGTCTTCGTCAATGCCAGTTGATGATTATCTCCTCAGCCCAAAGTGGCTGGGTCTTTTTGTGTCTTGTGGTCAAATTCTAAGGCTGTGAACTTTATTATGGATGATTATTGTTGCCAATGGATTGGATATTTTAAAAAGATAGTTTTCTCATTAAAAAATTGAAATGCTATTGTCTCTGCTACAATGCTCCATCACTTGTTATACCTTTTATTTTTTAACAGTTTCCTTGGAAAGAGATCTCCGTTTTGCCTGTTCAGTGGCATGCTTTATGCTTTGGTTTGTTTGCATCAATAATAGCACCTTTTGGGGGATTTTTCGCAAGTGGTTTTAAAAGAGCTTTTAAGATCAAGGTGTGAACTCCTTCCCTATTCTCTTTTCTGATTTTTGCATAGCTTTCTTCAAGATACTGACTCAAGTATATTATGTTAACTCCCACTTTTGATATTGGCACAGGATTTTGGTGATAGTATTCCTGGGCATGGTGGAATTACAGATAGAATGGATTGCCAGGTGAGAAAATGGAGCCTTTTTATCTTAGTTAATGTTGTGTCTTTATATGTAAGCTAGAGATTGATATTTAGCTGTTACTGGGAAGAGGGGGTGTGGGGGGGAGCTAGAAAGGAGTGGAAGGACGGATCACAAATTCTTTTCCTAATTTACATCCTAAGTTTATATGTCCGGCTCACACTTATTTGGTCATTTAATGTAGATGGTGATGGCGGTATTTGCATATATCTATCACCAATCATTTGTCATGCGTCAAGGCATCTCAGTTGAAATGATCCTGGACCAGGTAAATCTTTACTATGCTTTTGTGCTTCTTCAGTCTCCATTACCACAAAATAAATGATACTATAAGTAAACCTATACCGATTACCGAGGATTAATTTCTATGCAGATATTGACAAACCTTACTTTCGAGGAGCAGCAAAGTCTTCTCATGAAGCTGGGACAGATCTTGCAGGAAAGACTTGAACATTCTTAAATATTCGGGCATAATTTTGTGCAAGCTACTGGAACGTATTGCTTGCACCTGGTAGTGTTAAGTTGTAACAGCAAAAGAAGGAAAAGAAAGTGATTTGTATATGGTGTTGTGTTTTATGTTTTTCCATTAAAAAATTTTAGGCAGAATAGTATTCTTTATGCGCCCAGTTTGTATAGTATATGTTAAGCCAATTGATTGTTAATTGCCTAATTGCCCGTCAGTCACTGCGTCCTGAATCGATCATTATATGTATGCTGGTTTCTTTGTTCTTCCGAATCGAAAAAAGGAATATGAATTGCTGTATGTTGTCCTCATAAATCATGCATGTCAATATAAATGTTGTACACTTTCAGTTCTACAATAGCTCTTTAATCACACCAAGATAAACTGGAAAATGTATCAATCATTAGCTCTTTAATTGTAGAAAAATCGTAACACGTATCTGTAGGTATAGCACATAGTTTGGATGATCTACATTAGCTCTTTACTCTCACTGATGCTTATTCATCATATTTTAAGAGCAGATATGATATTGCAAAGTACTTTCGGTAATACCAGAAAACTAGAACTCTTCACTGTTTCTTGAGATGGATGGAAATGGCATGCATTGGCATAAAATGATTATAGTAATCAAACCCAAATACCACCACCAGTTTAGCTTTAGTCTCACCAAATCAAATGGAAATACCAAAAGCATGATTCTAACAACATAGGAAACAGAATGACACCTATATAACATGTTGCTCACGACAATCTAGAATCCGAAATGTCTGGAAAGTGTAAAGAATTCACTATGTCCTTGAAGACCAAAACATGCCGCTACAGTTGTGTCCTTACCTGGTGTGCCCCCTTCAACACTGAACTTTGATGCATATCCAAAATCATTAATTCATCTCTCTTGCCTGCTCCTTGATTTCTCAAAAGAACCCAAGAATGTCAGGGAACACCCTGTCATTTGATTACGCCTAAGCAGAGATGACTAGGGCTAATTACTGCTTTTAAGTTCCTTTTTAACAGATGATCATCATAGCAACATGTGCCATTTTGCGTGGTTAAACAACTTGGAATCCTTCTAAGTACCATATTAAACAATTAGTTTATTGAGACATGGTGAGAAATACAACTCCATTTTCCCTTCATAAATTTCTAGTAATGTCAGTCTTCATGATACACACAATTGAAGAAATGATTAGTGTTTTGATAGTAACTCTTACCCCATTTCTATTTTGCTTTTCTTATTCATCTTCTTGTCTCCCTCATTTCCAAACATAAGAACCCATTAAAGAGATTCCATCCAGCTATGCAAATCTTTGTCGATTTTCTCCATAATTCAACTAGGCAACCCCCGTTAAGCAATTAGAAGAATGCATTTTTTGCTCTAAAACAAGAAAAAAAAGGTTCAATTTTAAACCCAAAAGAAGACCCAGAGTAGGAATAAAAGTAGCTAAGAACATGCTCTGTTCTTGAAAGTCGAAACAGCCTTTACTACACACTAGGACGAGTTCATGGGACTAATTCTTCTGTTCTGGTATCACAATGGATCAGGTTTATTTTCAGATCAGGGTAGTTGGCAACATTTTTCTACTAGCAGACTTGCATCATTATAGTTGCTATATGGTCCATGAGAAATAATGGCTAAATCCCAGTTTCCCATAAGGAATGTGAAGCCAACCAAAACTATTTTATGGTTGCCATTTGTCTTTAATTCTAAAGCTAGTACCCTAAACTTATAAAATAAAGGACCAATTTGACTGTTCATCATTCATGGACCCTGTTCTTTCCATTTTGATAACTATGCCGCCTAACACTACCTATAAAGGATAGTATAAAGATCAATTAGCCCACATGATGATCATAAGCTTAATTAACAAATAAAAATGTTCCCTAATAGCCTCCCAACTATCCCTAATCTTTTAGGTATTAATTGTCTCAAACTCAAGACACAATCATGCTTAACGTAACCCACTTGCCTAATGAGCATAAATGATTATTTTGGCACAAATTTTTGCTTCAAAGGTTCACGTCCATGCTAGAAGATGAAAGCCTCCAAAGAACACAAGCAGCAAGGGCTTCAACAGAGAGGATGCAAGGCATTGTGCTGCAGTTGCAGGCTTAGTGTCTCTTCTTCAGAAGAAGCAGAAAGCTCCAATTCAGATCGATACGCATCAATATCGAGTCTAGCACACGCCATGGTTCAAGAGAGATTAGACCAAATGATCAGAGAAAGGCAGGAGACAAGGCATAATGTCGAAAGAAGGCGGCAAAGAAGTAGTGAAGGGACTAAATTCATTGTTATGGTAGCCATGGAGAAGTGTTCTTACGATCCAAGAGAAGATTTTAGTAAGTCTATGGTCGAGATGATTAAGGCGAACCGGATTCAAGAGCCAAAGGACCTTCGCAACCTCTTGAATTATTATGTATCTATGAATTCAGAGGAGTATCATGGAATTATACTAGAAGTTTTCCATGAAGTTTGCACTAATTTGTTCTTATGTTGTAAACGACATTGAAAAGAAAATGTGATTCCTTTTTATATATTTTTCCTCAGAGAAATGGTCTAGTAGTCTTGAATAATTATGAGCAATGTATAATGGGCATGGATTAGTATTTATTAAGCTGGGGTTTCCAGTAACTCTGGCTAAGTAAATAAATAATTATGAGCAGTGTATAATGCAGTGTATAATGATGGATAGCGCAGCATGAAAACCTGTTGGTATCTGAGCTCTTATCTTTAAGGGATATATGAGTTGAGAGAAACATATAAGTTTTAGATATGGAAGTTGACACAAAGTTTTGTCATATTGTTCCATCAAAATTTTATGATAGTAAATATTAAGTTTGGGCTATTAGAATGACAGTCTATCTTGATACAATGGATATTTGGGAAGCAGTAGAAGAAGACTACGATATTTCGTCTTTGCCAGCAAATTCAACGATAAATCAACTGAAGACTCACAAAGAGAAGAAGACAAGGAAGTCTAAAGCTAAAGCATGTCTTTTTCAAAATATTTACAAGAATCATGAATTTGGGGTCAGTAAAAGAAATTTGGGACTAGCTCAAGAAAGAATATGAGGGCAATGAAAGAA
This sequence comes from Gossypium hirsutum, assembly GCF_007990345.1. Taxonomy (NCBI): domain Eukaryota; kingdom Viridiplantae; phylum Streptophyta; class Magnoliopsida; order Malvales; family Malvaceae; genus Gossypium; species Gossypium hirsutum. The sequence goes on along the minus strand of NC_053428.1, from coordinate 17,283,980 downwards.
CAAAAAATATGCAAATGTCCAATCTGATCAGAGAGTTTGAAATGATGAAAATGAAGATACAGAAACTATTAAAGACTATTCTGACAAGTTGGAGGGCATAGTAAACAAGGAAAGATTGTTGGGTAAGGATTTTTCCGATGATCGAATAGTGCGAAAAATTCTCGTCACTTTGTCTGAAAAATATGAGTCTAAAATTTATTCATTAGAAGAATCTAAGGATTTTTCAAGTATATCATTAGTAGAATTAGTGAATGCATTGTAGGCTCCAGAACAAAATAAAAAGATGAGACAAGAAGCATCAGTAAAGGGTACTTTTCAAGCAAAGTTTGAAAATTCATGAGGCAAAAACAAGAAAATTAAAGATGAGACTAGCAATAGTAACAACAACGAGACATGTTTCTCCAACGAGAAAATGTGGTAGTACTGGGCACATAGAGCCGGTCTGTAAGTCTCAACAACATGAAGAGGCAAAAGCATCTATTGAGCAACAAGAAGATGAGTTCCTTTTTGTGGCGACATATTTCTCCAATGATTCTTGGTTAATCGATAGCGACTACACAAATCACATGACCAATTACCCAACACTTTTCAAAGAACTTAATAAAACTATCATTTCCAAAATAAAAATTAGAAATGATGAGCTTATTCCAGTTAAGGGAAAAGTAACAGTGGTTATTGAAAGTTTAACAAGTTTGAAACACACAATTGATGTTCTATATGTGCCTAACATTGACCAAAATCTTCTAAGTGTTGGGCAGTTGATTGAAAAAGGATTCAAGATCATATTTGAAGATAAAAGGTAGAGATGTATTCAAAGTAAAAATGAAAGCGAAAATTTTTGCTCTAAATCTAATGGAGGAGAAGTAACAATGAAGTAATTGCTAGTTCGTGACAAAATATTTTTCTAAAATTTATAAAAAGTGCAATGTTGTATTATTTGAGTCTGCTAAGTTTAAAGAAGTTGAGAAGGATGACAAGCGGATTGAAGCAATGAGAGAAAAGCAACCAGAGGCATTCCAAGTAGAGAGACAAGAGGAAAAGTCTACATGTTAAATAAGGCCTCATGTGGTCTTAAACAAACTTCTAGGGCCTGGTATTGGTGAAATAAAGTCTATCTTTTGTAAGATTGAAGATTAAATTGCAGATATATTAACCAAAGCTCTTTCAAAAGTGAAATTTAAAGTTTTAAGAAATAAATTAGGTTTTTGTAATTACTAATGCAAGAAGGGGTGTTGAGCATGTTTTTTAGGAGTAAGTTTTGCAAGTCTTTCAATATATCTTTCTTTTTCATATTTTCTGTGTTTTATATTATTGCTAAAATACCAACAAAACCTCTTCATGCTTTTGCTTTCCCTGGCATAAGAGATAACAAGCATAGACTCCTCTGTTTATATATTTCAATATTTTCTATTTATCAAATTTGATTGCAGCCTACAATCAGGTTTTATCCTTGTGTATCAGTGTATGTATGCTGACCTAATCATTTCAGACAATAAATAAAGCCTTATGCATGTATAAGGGTGTTCTTCACCAGCTGCTGTGCAGATTGATGTTGATCTTTGTGCCCTTTGTTATAACTTCCCTACTTTAACGCCTGGAGTTAAGGATACACAGAGTCGAATTGAGTTAAGACCATGCCTATGATACGTATAACCTGCCTCTCTTCGTAGGTTTTCCTCACAGATCGACATATAACAGCATACATACATGCAGAAACATCAATGATAAATTTTCAAGACTACCCAAAACATTCATCTCTCTTTGCACCAGGAAATGTACCAATTAATCTCGTATTCAAGAAGATTAATAATAAATAACTGATTAGTGAACTAAAAGTATCATAAGGTGAGATATAAAGTTTGTCCGCACATCCGTCACTTAATGGTGTCTATTTAGCTTTCAGAAGAGGAAAATGGAAAGTGGGACGACAATGTGGTCGGTTTGCTTTGGTGCTGCTCCGGAGTGAAGGCCTGAAACATTTGGTCGAAGATACATGTATAGGCATATATATAGATGATATGTATAAATGTTTCAAGTAGTATATACCAACTCTTGCTTGCTTGAGACAGCAAGTTGGAACCAAGTGTTACAACAAATAGAGTCCATGACCATGTATTGCCCATATAAGTGTATAGTTCTTACATTCTGTCTTAATAAAAACCAAGACAACAGATAACTCTAATAAATAGCTGAGGAAGAAGAAGAACCGGAACCCAGAGTTTAGTTCAAGAGAGCGCTGCCCTCCTTGACGAGCACAAACACACTCCCAGCATCTCCCCTTGAAATCCGCAGTTCATCGTCAAGGTATGTTGTAAGCAACCATGATTCAGCATTGCTGTTTGATAATGGGATCTTCAATGGCGGTTGGCTGGAAATGGTCTTTGCAACAGATGAAGCTGTGTCTTGCACAGAGGTCAGCAAGCCCTTAATAGGAGTGAGATCAATTTTTTGTCCTAGAAATTCCACATTTTCTGGTAACACTATGGAGTCTGTCAGCTGGGGAGTTCCAATTATGCCTTCTTGAAACTTGATCTGCATAAATATTCATAAAGAAACAAGAGTAAATTTTTAAGTTACATCCAAAGTCCAGATCTTTAATTTCTTTTGCATTAAGCAAAGCATAGCAGTTTCCTCTACTGGCATAGTCATGATTAAAGAAAACTTAGATACAGCAGATAAGCTCAGTTACGTTCCAAATATTGATTGTGAAAGACAAAAACAACTTCACTATTAGTTTTAACAGAAGAAAAGTAGAGCGGTAAAGAACATACCTGCACACGTTTGGGGCTTCGAACCTCGAATTTAGCACTGGTGCTAATAGAACTTGAGGCCAATGGTCCAGCGAACTGAACAGAGTTCTGCACAGTGAGACTTTCGGCATCAATGGTCTGTGATATTTCCTCCACCTTAACTAATGGAAATTGACCCCTTGACAACAGTGGAAACAGACCCGGGAATGATGTGTACCTGAACCACAATTCAATACATCAAACATCAACATGCGTTAGATTGTCCAACACTACCTGTGCTTTTTTTATGATTTTATTTTCATAGTTTTCTTTAGTCTAAGCTACATATAAGTCGATTAACCAAAGTCCATCAACCAAAGGTTTTTTATAAGCGGCAAGGGCAAGACAAAAAACTTACTTGAGAATCCATTTGCCATTGAGAAGAGGCAAAGCCTCAGTTGGTGCTGGAGTCGGGTTCTTGGCCTCGAGCTGAGTTATAAGCTCAACAATCTCAGCTCTGGTCTCACTGCTAGCTTTCAAGCCACGATCCGTCCCATAAAACGAATCCACCAAAGCTTTCTTCAAGCTCTCTATTTCCCCCGCATCGTCAGGCTTCTTCTCTTCCGCTACGGCCACTCCAGGACTCTCGATTACAACTGGCTCCTCCTTGTCTGGGCCCCATTCATCGTCGGCGTCCGAAGCACGGATCTGGAAAACAGGCCTTGGCTGGACTGATTTCTGGGTCAAAAATTGAGATTTCTTGATCGAATTCTGAGTTGGTTTTGTAGAGTTTAGAGGCAGAACCGGAAGCTTTGAGGTAAAGTTACTGTTTTGTGGGATTATTAAGAAGGTCTTGCATGGAAAGTTGTTCAATTGAGAAACAGTAGCCATGGGTGTCTAGGTTCCCAAGTTATAAAATTTACAGAGAATAAAACAGGGGAGATCGTTATATGCAAGTATGTCTATACAATTTCAACAGTAACCAAATTAAAAGAAAACCACGACGTAATGTCCTAAATAATTGTCAATGAGCATCTTGGGGGAGATTTTATGCTTGTCATGTCCATGTTTTTGACACGTGGAGTCTTGCAGGAAGAAGACAACAAAAAAAAAAAGGCGAGTGGTGAGGAGGGATTGTGTATCGCAGTTGAATTCAGTAACTTGTGATGTGTCGGCAAATTGCAATGGCAAGTGAGCCTTATTGGCGTGAAAACCACTTCTCGAAGCTTCTAACCCTAAAATATCTCTCTCCCAACCTATTGCTTTGAATTGAAAGTTGAAACCGGTTATATGATTGGTATACTACGACAAAATGATAGGGGATTCTAGAATTTTTCTTCTTCTTTTTTTTTTTGAAGAAAGAAAAGTCAGAAAAAATATCTAATTATTATTGATAATAACGTTTAATAGATCTACAATTACAAAACTGAAAAAGATTTAAATGTTTGGAGAGAAAATAGAAAACGAGATTGGGTAGACAAGTCAAGTTTTCAATTAATGTTCAATCAATGGGTGTAACATATTTAGGGTAAATCTTTGTCAGCAGAGCAGTCCTTCTGACCGAAGCAACAGACTTTATAAGGAATTTGGTGCTTTAGTTTTAGGGGCGCTTTCATAGTGTGTTGAATTTGGAAGTGATGTGAGTAGGTGGACATTCAGGGCTATAATTTGTAGCAGTGGACTTAGCATAAATGCTGATAAGGAGAGATGGGGATGATGCAATTTTGTTATCAAATCAGATTTCAATCATCTGCATAATTTTAATATCACACACTTGATTATATAATTTATGATTTCTTTTACCTACTTTGCTCTAACAGCACAAAACTATGCAGCAGTTATTACATAAGGTTTAAGAACATTTATATTACAGTTAGTTAAATGCATAGTTTGTTAATACTCCTAACCAGAGCATTCTTCTCATTCGGCATATGGATTCCCAGTGAAAAAAACCCATCTCAAATGCCAGCCCATAATTCCAACTTAGTAACTGAACAAGAACCAGTGTTTGGATTGTATCTCATTAACCATCTGCCTGAGGAGTCTCTCAAGTCAATACCCTTCAATGCTTCATCTGTATTCAATTTCTTCCAACCAAATGCATGAGCTAACCAGCCAACAAGGTACAAGCTTTACAGTTTTAACAGCCTGGTGGCTGCTCGTAATACTACTGTTGAACACTGACTTTGCCTAAGCTAGCAATGCCTTGCGCAAGAGTGTTATAGGAACCATAATGGTCTCTTCCAAACACAAGCAAATTTCTTTGATTCCATATTTTCCAGCAAAGAATACAAAAGAGTGTGTCCAATTCAAATTATCAAACATAATATTGTGAGTATTTTTGAATGTTCTCACTAACCCAATCGAGTAGTGAAGAAATAAAATTTAAAAAAAAAAACTGAAAGTACTATCTTGAGACGCAACTTTCCTCCATATGCTGGCTGCATGGGACAAGCTCGGGTCACGTGGAGGGTTGATTCATGGTTGTCTCCACAAATCTTGCACGGAGCATCGTCAGTGAGTTACCGTCGATTCCTTTTGACATTTGCGAGAAGCTTACCTTTAAGCACTAGCCACATAAATTGCTTAACACGATGTGGACTTTTACTCCCCCAATTAGTTGCCATAACTTATTAGGCTGCTCCCAGATTCTTGGTTAAAAATTTATAAGCATCAGTTGTTGAAAAACGTCCATTACTCAGATCAACGCCAGGTACAAATAACTAGGCCTACATTCTCACTTGGTGGGTTGATTTCCCGCTATTGCAAGAACAGTAAAATGATTCAATTTATCCTCGAATTCCAATCCTCAATGCTAGCAACCATGGTATTCATTAACACGAAGGTTCTCCTCTCCCCTTTATCCATCAGTTTGATGATCATTCAAAGGTTTCAATTCATGTATCGCTCCAAATTTTGGTTTTTAGCTCGTTGCTTATGGACCAACTGATATTTTCTCCAATCAAAGGCCATAAATTAGCTAGCTAATGAGCTCAAGTTAGGATCAGTATTCATAGAGAAGAAAATGTGTTTTTTTGAAATTTATTTTGTTACAAGAGGGGTTTATGGGTTGTGCAGCCTGTGAGTTGGATTTGGTTTAGTTTTTTAAACCTTGGATCGGCCCAACCTACTTCATTATTCCAAAAATTTATCAATTATATTGATATTTATATATTTTTGTAATTCAATTTAAATTTAAATTTGAATAAAATTATTTTATTATTTTAAAACTGTTAAATGGATCATTTAGGTGTTTTCACTCGGACTTAAAAATTTTTTGAAATCAGGCTTTTCCAACCCATGAAGACCTTTGTGACCCGAGTAGTAGCAAAACTTGTCTAAAGACTCTAGACACCCTTCTTCCTTCTCCAGCTCTGCCTACTCGCAAATATAAATTTAGATGTTTTACAAATGTATATTTATATGGTGAAATCTCAAATTTTCGTGGCATGGGATTATACTACTCGCAGCGTGAGGGTTTGAAAATTGCAATTGTGGGCCATATGGTGAGGTAGGAAGGAGGAATATTGGCGAGAGATAAACAGAGATGTCTTTGTGTTTGGTCTTCGGTGGCTTCCATGTCGATGGATAAATAATGCATTGCAGACTTGATGCACCAATCATTCTTTGTTTTTTATTTGACTTGACCTGTAGAGATTTGGACTATTGCATGGGGGCAAGATTTATTATTTTCAGTTCTCTTTTAAAAATTCATCAATCTCTCACACCCGGAAGAAGAGGTTTTGCAGCTCATATGAGCTCCACCTCATTGGAAACTGATAGCCTGATTGTTTATTATCTGTATATAGAGAGACAGAGAGAGTTAATTTGGACTATTTCGTTTTAATATAAATATATAATTGTCTGAGAGTGGAAGGAGTATCACTTCCATGCATTGCACAAACTCAGGGAAATTAGCTTTACTTGATAAAAATGCATGCAGAAGCAATGTTTATTTATTTATTCAAGATTTCAACTTAATTTATTCCCATGTTGTATATCTAATTAATTTTATAATTAAATCCAAGTTATCCAAAACTTAAATATTTAGAATAAGAAGGTTTTGTTTGTTTCAAAAAGCTAACAAACGAAAAGGATGGCAGAAAAGGAATTTTCATGCAAAATGAAACACTTGGCAAACGGAGACGTCGGTTGCAGCAACCCTTTGACTTGGTTTTTTGGCCGGCGAACGACAAAAACCAAAATTAGTCCAATCTGAATAATTAAACCCAACCAATTAGAAACTAATCAAATTCCAAAACTAAACACCCACCAACTCCAACAAAAGCCATTCCCCCCATAAGCAACCCTCCTCACTTCCCACTCCTCATTTCTTTCTTTCTTTCTTTCTTTCTTGCCCCATCTCCGTGTTCCTAACGGAAATTTGGAAAGCTTCATACCGTTGGCAATGAGGGAGGAGCGGTAAGCTCTAAAGTACAAACTCTGGGGAACCAGTTTTATGTAGTACCCATTTTGTTTAATTCTGTCATTTTCAGCAGTGTGAGTCAATGCCAGAGGTGGGATTCTCTTAATTGTTTGTTTTTCGAGTAATAAGCTCACGGGACTTCCATGCAGTACGTATGCCTCCTTCTTAACAATCTTCACACTCTTTTTTCCCTTTGCTTAAAACACCTTATTCTTTTTATATTCTTCTTTGTTGGCTTCCTAGTTGTTTTCTGGGTTTTCTTTGCATTTGCCGTATTCGTGTTAATTACTAAAAAAAAAATGAGTCAACTCAGTGCGTTGTTGCAGGAATCATTGCAGCGGGAGAGGGAAGCAAGAACAATCCTGAGATTTCTTAGAGAACAAATGGACGGTGTAGATAGGGAAAGGAGGAGATGGAGGAGTTTCAAGGAACGGCTAGGATTTAAAGTCATGGGTTGTTGTGGGACCGCATGGGGTTTTGGGTCAACGGAAATGAGCGTCACGGACAACGGTGTTGTTGGAGCTGAAGGACGAGTAGACCCAGGTCACAACCCGGATCTAGGTTGCATTAACCGGGCTCCCGTTTCGTCGGGCATGAATCTGGCGGAGGCTTTAGCAGCGGAGAGACATTTTCGGGCATTGCCGGCACGGGAGGGAGGTGACGTGGGGATTAGAGCGCCTGGGACTCCGATTAGGGTGTCGTTGATGAGGCTGTTGGAGGAGGAAGAAGAGGAGGGGAAAGGTGGCGCGCAGATTGGGAATGATTCAATGTGCTGCGTGTGCATGGGGAAGAAGAAAGGTGCGGCGTTTATCCCATGTGGACACACTTTTTGCAGGATGTGTTCAAGGGAACTGTGGTTGAATCGAGGGCGTTGTCCCCTCTGCAACCGTTCAATCCTCGAGATTCTTGACATTTTCTAAGTCATGGATTATCATGTCGATGGTGACTGGGTGATCACATACTGATCAACGACGATGATGATGGTGGTGCTAGTGCCTCGAGATCATAAGTCATGCAAGGCTAAGGCTGACCAAGGGGGAATTTCACTTTTACTCTAGGAATGGGGCATATTATATTATATTATGTGAAGTATATTCTATTCTACTACTCCTATTTTATTACTTAAAAGTTGACTTAGAAAGTTTAAAGTTTTATTATAACTGCCATTATTCTTTTTCTGCTTCTACTATCTCCTTCTCAATCATTTCCCCATTTTATATTTTATGTATATAACAATTACTGCTTAATTTTAATTTCCACTTGTTAAATATTTAGCAATGAAAATTTAGATTTGATTGAGTCTTAATTTAATTGACATAAATATTATTATTAATATAAAAATATATGAATTCGAATATGTTGAAATGTATTATCTTATTCTTTATAGATTAAAGAGTAAACATTGTTTCACTTTTAATTAACTTAATCTTTTACCTTTGTATCATCTATTAATTTTATTTCTATCAATTGGATGAATCATTTGAATCAACAACTATAAAAAAAAAGAAAAGAAGTCAACATGTAGAGCCAATCAAAGCATGAAATTAATATATTAAATTTAAATTAAATTATTTTTTTATTCTCTCTTTCCTCACCCGCGATCTCTCTCTCCTTCATCTTCATCAAACCACTCAGGTTCTGTTCTCCGTTGCTTTTGGGATGAACTTTTTCTAAAAAAAAGTATTTTTCTCTTAAAAGCAATGAAGAACATATATCATTGGGGCAACTTTTTTAACTTTTGGGATGAGTTTTTTTAGAGATTAAAAAAGCAGTAAATTTTAATTTTTTCAGCCAAAAATGCTTTTTGGCTGTTATTTTACCTTTTTTACCTTACTTTTTGACTTAAAATGTGTTTGATGCTATTATTTTGTGTTCTCTTTCTTGGTTATTTAATATGATTTTTACAAATGTGTTAAAAGCATTAATTAAAATTAAAAAATATTTTTTAAAATAATATAATTGTGTCAGTATCTAATTACAAATATTTAATTATTATATTTAAATATTTAAATATAATTTATATATTCTAATTAAATTTAATAAATAATTAATATTAATTACTTAGAAATATTTAAAATTAATATTATATATTAAAATATTAACAATAAGTTATAATAAATTATTTTTTTATATTTTTACTAAAATATCATCATATTAACTAATTTGAATATTATTTAAATACATATTTGTTACTTTATAATATCATGTCTAAAATGGACATTTTACTTTTCAAAAGCACTTTTTGACAATAATATCAAACACTTAAATTTTTCTAAAGCACTCTCAAAAGCACTTTTCCACAACACTTTTCAAAAGTACTTTTCAAAAGCAATGAAAAACTGGCCCCTGTATAATGCAAATGTAGAACCGATATCATTCTCCATGAAAAATACGCTTAAATCTACTATGCAAGCTGAAGTTTAAAGAAGCTCTATAGATCCATTCATCACTGGTTGAGAAGATAGCCATCAAATTTTGACCAACCAAATGAAAGTTTGCATTTGCCATGGTTGAATAATAATAATAATAAAAGAAAGAAAGAGTTTGGCTGAATTAGGGATTTGAGTTTGTTTTTGTTTTTGTTTGGATAAGCAGTGCTTGAGTTGAAATTTGGATATTAAATGTAAAAAGGATTTAGGGATATGAGTTTAGGAGGGAGGGATGCTGAAACAATAATCGTATGAACAAAAAATTTATTATGTTATCTATAAATTTAATTTGAAAAATAAATGGAAACTGAATTAACTTTTAAAAATTAAAAAAAGAAAAGTATAATTGTTTGAACGAATAATACACTCAACATAACCTAAGATAAATTTATCTTAAATTCAGGATTTATTCATTTATTATGTACATGATATAACTCAAGCGAGGGTCATATGTGGTTGACGTTAATGGTGTGATTTTTTAACTACGGGCCGTGTCCAAAACTATCAACTCACTGTAGTTATGTGTTCCGATATGAATGCAAAGATTTGGACCTTCGATAATTGAAAATCTATAGTGCAGATTATAGGCAGAACCCACTTTAATGGGCTTCATTAACGCTCAAAAACTTGAGCCCAGTTTGCTAAAGGTAGAGATTCGTCCGAGTCAATGTGTACGTATTATGAGCCCGTGAGGCGAGGCCGACGCCTAGCAAGTGACGAACATGAAAGTTGGTCAATAAAGCCTAGACCGAACTAAACGAGAATCCAAGTTGGTTCGTAAAGCTCAATCCATAGTTAAAAGATCTTTTAGTATGTGATCAAAGTTTCTATTCTCATTTACCTTTTCGAAAAATATTCACGATAAAGAAATTAATCATAGATACTGACAGTGAATAGCCTTTAATTATGACCAAATAAAAAATGTAAATAGTATTAAACTTGTATTTTAATCTAAAGAACGGAAATTAAATTCAAAGAACGAGATTGGTGTGGTGGGCAAGTGACCGTTTCTTAACCTAATGTAATATAAGGAAGCATCAAAATTTTTGAGTTTATGGCGTAAACTTAACTCCATTGATAATTTTATTGGAAAGACTTAGCCCTCTTCTTATAATGTATTTTTTTTTAAATTACACTTACCATCATAATTGTAATTACAAAAAATACATTTGAATAACTATAATCAAAATTAATTATTATAAAACATGATACGACTGAAATCATGTTACATAAACTAGAAAAAATAAAGACTATACATATTTTACATAGAGTGAAACTCGAACTTAAGATATTAAAATTCTTTAGACCTCAATCTTGTTATTAAGCTAAGTACTCATTGACTATAATTTTTTTTAAAATTTTTTATAAATGACAATTATATTTTTGTATCCTCTCTTTTATTTTATGTTTCTGTTTTAATAAATTTTTATCCAAGTATATATTAATTAATTTAATTTAACTATAATGTTACCATTTAGATGAACTTTTAATACATTATAACATTTTTTCCATTAAAATTTTCTAAATAATGGTAATTAATGAATTTTATATAAAAATAATTTAATGAATTCATCTCAAGATTCGTTAAATATAAATTTAAAATATAAAATTTTAATTGAAGTCAAATATTATTTTTTATGAAAAATCAAATATATTTAATTTTTTTAGCACTTAAACATGTAATTAAAATTTTATTTTGTAATTAAAAATTGAAATAAATAAAAAATAAAAATAAAATAGATAAATTGTAACAGGGATATAATTATTATTTTTATTTAAAATTTACTTAATTTCAATATTTTTTTTATCAAATCTAAGGGATAAGTAGCATTCTTAAAACCATATATGAGTAGTGTATTTTACATTACATCTAATATATATTTTGTTAGAGTGGACTTGTTCGAGGCTTTTATTTATTTATCCTAACTCGGAAGTTTGTCTGATATTTTGAAATATTTGAATAAAATTATTGGTTTTAGAAAATAAGTTTGGATAAAAAATTAAACTTCTTTAAAATATGGACTAAATTGAAGTTTTAATATTAAAAATTTAAGCTCGTTCCAACCTGTTTTTAAATTTATAATATAATTTCTTTTTTATATTTTATGTATTATGTAATTTATATCATCTGAAAATTAAATATACTCATTAAATTGCTTGTTCTTAGAAATCTAATAAAATATTTATGATGGTAGTAAAATAAAAATATAATTATTGAATATTAAAAAATATTATGGATTGACCTAAATAAATTCGGGTTAGTCATTATAAATACGAGTGGTTTAATTAAAATTTGAAGTCTATATAGAACTTGAGCAAGTATGACATTGGTACCATACATAAACTTTACTTGACCCGTTGCAGGAATACCTTTACTTTAAATTTTATTAATTTCAATAATAGGTTTTAATGTTCATTACTATAGGAGTTTTTGGGTATCCTTTTTAATTATAACATATTTTAACATTGTTTATAGTATCAAATCAGTCGTTGGACCGGTTGAATAAAAAATCAATCTTGTATTAGTTCGAAAATAAAAAGTTAGATTAATTAACTCGCGAATCGGTACAAATCAAGTGAATTGGGTTAAAAATTTACTAAACTGATAATTGAACAGCTTTTTTCTCTATTTTTTTAAAATATTTTTTAAATTTTTATGAATTTTTAATAATTTATTTAGTTTTATCATGAATTGATAATTTAATGGTAGAAAATAGAGAAGCTTTCAAGTGATGCGTTCTACTAATAGTTGCGATGTTAAAAAACATCGACGGGGTGGTTGCAGTCATTATTCAGACTTTCCTTCCGTAATGCCATTATTATTCACAGTTTGATAGCTTGAACGATGGTCAATGTTACAAAAACAAAACAAAACACAACACGGCAGCTGCTCTCTCATTCTCTGTTGTAAGACGAGTTAACATTAATGAAGGAACTAAAGTCTAGTTTAAGCGCATTCAAGCTTTGATTTGCATCCGAAAAGGACTAAACATAACCCAAAAAAAAGTGAAAGAAACAAAGACCAGGGAATAATCAGATGGGTCGTTGTCTCAGGGAGGGAACATATCATCTATATATAAAACTATATATGATAACGTGAAGTAAATGCATGCCACAACATGGAAAGTGATGGCCATATATATCCACCATGGATAAGCACCACCTTACTCCCAAAACCTTATGAACACTGTTAAAAGAGGAAAAGCATATGATTCTGATGGATCCTGATCATTTCATTATTGAATGGATGCTTTCTTGTAACATGCATAGTACCAGTATGAACTGGGATAAAAAAAAAAAAAAAACGTCAACCACTACCACAAAGGCCTCTTTTATTTGAACTCAGTGGTGGGTTCTTTCGATTTGCATCAAACACAACCTTCTTTTCTTTTCTTTTCTTTAATATTGTTGTAGCATCTGGAATTCTCTTTCGTCTTTTACGTTAAAATCACTATTGTCATCATCCCCATCCATTTGCCTAAAGAGATGCCTTATTTGAAGTTTGATCATCCATAAACCAAGCAGTTCTTGATGCGTGTTTGTATTCATTTTCAAAACTAATCCTCTTATATTTGTTATGCGCTTTAATTTGTAAGATAATCACCGTTGTCGGTGTTTAGTATTACTTGGACCAAATTAATCATATAATGGCACACTCTATGTGAGTGAAAATCTTACGTAAAAGAATATATTTATAAAACATTAATATAAAAAAACAAATGGAGCTTTGGTTGTAATAGTAAGTTTGAGTTGTTAGAAATTAAAATGTTTTTAGTTCAATTCATATAAAAAGATTAAAAAAATATATATCCTTATTTTTAAAAATATTATTTTTCAGATTTAATGAATTGTGATATAATATATAAGATTAATATTTGATGTGATGAGTGATCCAGATGAAGATATGATATTATTCAAAAATTTTAAAAGTAAATTCATTTAATTTCATTTTGGATGAGTGATCCAATGCATGTATAAATTCTAATATATAATATAATTGAAATGAGATTTCTATTTTATATAATTATTTTTAATGTTTATATAATATTGTGTTATTATATATGTACGTATACTTTTTATCTGATATAAATTATATAATATCTGATAAAATAAAAACATATTATAAAAGTACAAAATGGGCTAGGCTGATTTCAGGTCTTGAATGTTGAAATTCAAGCTCGGCTTATTTTTAAATAGTACTCCCTTTTTTGTCCAAGCATATATTTTAGGTCTTACCCCTTTGTTTAAATTTTTTAATATTTTGGATAAAACTTCGAGCTTGAATGGATAACTTGATCCATAAATAGGTTTTCTCGAATGCGATGAAGTGAATTTAGGTTATTTAACTTTAGTAAGTGAAAGAATAAGGTAAAGCCATACAACCTTTTGGCACTGACTCGAAGCAAATAACATGTAGTGTATTTTTATGTTGTTGTATAGTATATAAACTTGTTGGGAAGGCAATACAGAAAAGGCCAAAGGGAATCTAATGGGATCCACGTTTCATTAGCCATCATCGAGTTGATAAAACATGGCATGTGCACCAAGCACCTAAAGGAATGTCTCTGGAATTCGAGAATTCTCTATGAACATCTAACCATTCATGCACTGAAAATCTACCACTGTTATGGCATATGGGGAACCAATTGGAAACTAAGATGATATTATTTATATATGTATGTGTGTGCGTGTGGGAGATAATTCCAAGTGAAGAAAACAACCTAAATTTTAGGCCCAGACATAATGAAGATAAAAAGAATGAAGGATAATATATAGTAGTGAGGAAAATTATTTGCGACAATATTCATTACAAAACATGGATATTATAATTTGATATCTGATGGCAGTGGAACACAGAAACTAGTAGGGCACGAAAATGTAAGTTCATGGAATCTAGAACTTGATCCAACACCAATATAATGGTGCTTGACGCATATACATATAAGATATACTTTTTTCCTCTTTTTTGGTATCAATATTTAGCTGACTCTATTTTTTAATTAAATGGATTAGATATCATTCATCAAGCATAGTACCTATTAAAGTTGCGTGACTTAAATTACTGTTAAAATAAAATGTAAGTGGCAAGATATGAGAATTTGAGAGACTGTATAAGTAGAATCCGTATAAATAAATCAATAAGGTGTTTTAACCTTATTATATTACTTCTATTTGATTTTGATTAGAATATAATTTTATAAACTTATAAATAAACATAGTCTATATTCCTCTTATTTCCTTTACTTGTGATTTTTTTTCCGAAAAGATTTTCACATAAAATTTATGTGTTATATTTGTTCTCTTTTTTCTTGTGATTCATTATAGTTTATTAATTAAATCAATAAAGGAATTACTTCTATAAAAATTTATGGATGCGTGATTTTACTTTGGCATTGATGTATGATTTTAATATTGAGCATGTATATATATAGTCCATAAATTCAGTCGTAATTTAAACAATGGACATTGAATTTGGTCATATCGATTTGTTATTAATTATACCCACTCATGACAATTTGTTTTAGGAATTATCATGGCGCTGGGTGTTGGCAGTGGGACGATAATTAGATTTGGTTGGAAAGGGTGGTGGTGTATATTAAATATGACGTAGGTAGACATAGGGAATTAAATAAGTACTGTTTGCATTGCATTGCATGTTATTTTCAAAAGGGATGATGGTTGTGTTAGTGAGCAGTAAGTGGAGATCCAGCAATTAAGCAAATAAGAGAGGTTTAAGGAATTTGACGATTGGACGTCGCATGAATTTAGAGGTCCTACGTGGGAAGCTAATTCATCAATTAACATCCATATTTTATATAACACGACAAATGTTACGGATGCCTCTTCAGTCTTCCCATTGTTTGCCTTTTATTTGTTTTTTTCCCCAAGAAGAATAAAAAACTAGACGTATTGCTTGAAAATTTCTATTCTAAGTATTGCTTCTTCAGCTAAATTCTCTCTTTCACTCTTAACATTTATCTTAAAGTTTTATTCATAATAATTTTTAGTAAATTAGGTTTTAAGCATTTGTAGAGACAGACAACACCATATATGAACGATATTTTTGTTAATTAATGTCTAACTTAGGGTTGGTTTGGATGGGCAATTGAGTGCGGTGCGGTGCGTTTAGTTTAGTTTTTGTCTCACGCTACAGTATCGCTACAGTATCTAATCTCATCGCCACCTATATTTTTACACTAACCGTAGATAAACACACCGCTCATCCAAATCCACCTTTAATCTATTAAATTAAATATTTATTTTATACATTAAATGAAAATATCTCTGGAAGCTTGGAAATAGTGTGTTTTTTTCTTACAATAAAAAACATAGCGTAGAGAATTAGAAGCTTTGTCGGTATATAGTTTCTTGTTTAAAATGAAGAAGCAAGCATGACATTTGTGAAGTGAAAGAGCTTTACTTTTGTGTTTTTTGCGCATATATGCTTATGTGTTTTGATATCGCCAAACAACGACACGACGTTCGATCATCAAAAGACAAATTAAAGTACGTAAATTTCCTACAAATTTTCAATAATTTTATTCTTTGCCGTCCTGCTTCATTTCTTTTCTTTTACGGCATGCGCAGCTTACTTTTGTTTTACCTTGAAATGATTGATGTTATTCCCCATAATTAAGGAGAAAAAAGAAAAAAAACATTATTATCCAACAAACTCCGATACATTCACCACACAAGTGTAGACAATTTGATGAGAGCATTCTAGCTTTTTTTTTTTCTTTTTTTTTTCAGGTATTTTTAACCTCCATATTTGATTGGTTGAGATAACCAAAAAGCTTTTTTTCCCCTAATAATATAAAATAAATAATTATTAAAATAGAATAATTAAAAATTAATTATCGAAAAAAATAAATGTAACAATGTCCGCCGGTATCGCCTGACACATCGACGACACTATCCTCACTTTTTTCTCAATCATTCAATCATCATTATTTTTTTTAAATGAACTCTTTTGTGATGCCACTATGTTAGATGACACCGATAATATTTTTAATATTTTTTTAGTTGACAAATTAATAATTTAGATTTTTGATCAAATGGTTAAATGTTAATATTTTTGTCTTTGAGTCTCAGGTTTGATTTCTCTCCTACTTAGGGGTGTTCAATCTGTTAACCGACCTGAACTATCATTAACCGAATTAACTGACCATTTTAACCCCTTAACTGTTAATCGAACTAATATTTTTTCAAAAAAAAATTAACCGAACTGAACTTTTTCAATTAATTCTGTTGGTTAACCGAATTAATCGAAATTTATATATATTTTTATTGTTGGTTAAAACAAGTGTAAAACATATAAAAAATTAACCAACTTAACCGACCGATTAATTTATATTTCTAAAAAATTAACCGAACCGACCGAATACTTATATATTATAACATTATTTATTAAATTTGGTTAATTCGGTTAACGAACTGATTTCGAACTGAATTAACCGTTAACCGAACTTCCAAAAAATTATTAACCGACCCCAACTGAATTAATTCGATTTTACCCGAAATTTGCACACCCCTACTCCTACTCACTTTTGTATTTTTTATTTTATGTTTCAAGTTTTTTTTATATTTTTAATTAATGTTTTTAGCACATTAGCTTTTTTGATTAGATGGTCAGATAATTATGACTTCTTCTTAATTCTCAAGTTCAATTCTTCTTATAAACATTTTAATATGTATTTTTTATATCATGTTGTTTCAATCTTTTTTATTTATAATTAATAAATATATTATTTTCGAGTTTTTATTTTATTTTTAATAATAAATAATTACATATTTATTATTTTATTTTATAAATAAAATAGGTATTAAATAAAAAATTAAAAAAATATTTATTAAATAAAAAAATTGAAACAACATGAAATAAAAAATATAAATGTAACTAGAAGAAAAATTGAACCCAAGGCTCAAGGACCAAAACACTAATATTTAACCATCTAACCAATAAACTACATTGTTAATTTAACAATTAAACTAATATTAAAAATATTATGAATGCCGCCTAACACAGTGACAGTATTAAAAAAATTTCTTTCTTTTTTTAAACTAATGATGGTCGAATGATTAGGGGAAAGTGGGAGTGGTGCCACCGGTGTGTCAAGCGACACCGGCGAGCATAGTTACATTTACCTATATCGATAATTAATCATTTACCTATCCTATTTTTATAATTAATAAATTATTTTATATTATTAGGTTAAAAAAAGCATAATCCAAACGTGTGGAAACCGGGATATTTTCATCTTTACCCATTCATGCACTAATACATAAATTAGTAATTATAATATTTGTTTATAAATTGATAATGAAAGGGAAATCCTGATTATCTTATAATTGCCTTTTCGTTTAATTATTACTACTAGGTTTTGACATTTTTCTTTCTTATTTTATTTTTGCCGGAATCTATATTTTTATTTATTTAGCCCAAGAACAAGGAAAATGTGAAAGAGATCACAATTAGATTCGAGAAATTATTAAAGATAAAAAAAAGGTTCTTGGCCTGATTTCATGGTATGTCAAATCGGTCGATATTGAAACCTTTACATCATGAATAAAAAGCTACAGTATTATATTCTTATGTAAAATATAATTTGATTTAAAATTTTTTTATAAAGTATTATATTGAACTAAAACCGTCGTATCTTATTTATTCCCATATTAATTATGATGGTAACATAAATATGATTCACCGACGATTGATTTCATTCCGGCGGCTTGATACGTGGGGGCGTCTGCTTCTCTTCTTTATACCTTTTTTTCGTGTGAGAAATATTAAGATATGACAAGTAATTAATCTAAGTATATACCATTAATATTTTTAATAAATCAATTTAATTATTTTTAATAATGATATTTTTAATTTTGTTTATAAAATTAAATAATTTAATTATTAATATATATAAATAATTATCTATATTAAATTTTTATGCCACACCCATAATGTGTGGTAAAAGAAAATATTTTATGTATTTTTTTTAAAAAAATTACTCAATAATGATTGATGGTTATCCTAGATATATTTAATGTTTCAAT
Source organism: Gossypium hirsutum (assembly GCF_007990345.1). Classification (NCBI taxonomy): domain Eukaryota; kingdom Viridiplantae; phylum Streptophyta; class Magnoliopsida; order Malvales; family Malvaceae; genus Gossypium; species Gossypium hirsutum. Next base: position 17,265,348 of record NC_053428.1, on the reverse strand, counting down.
ATATTATTTTTACTTCTTTTATTTAAAGAATATATACAAAAACATTAAAACGTAGTCACAACAATATTAATAATTATTTAATAAAAAAATATTATTATGATATTAACTAAATTAAGAGAATTTGTAAAGATTTATTAACATCATGGAAGTAAGAGGGTTAGCTATAATAATGCTTTCTTAGATGCCCAATTTATTAATTTTTTTTACTGGTGTTTTTAAAACGATTAAGATTCTGTCCCTCTAATCAAATATCTAAAACAATAAAAATATGATGATACGAATTTCAACATATATTGATAAAAGAAAAAGAAGAGAGGGCGGGGGGGGGGGCGGCGTGCATGGAGGAATAGGAAAGGTCCCTCGGGGTTCGTAGAAGTGGAGTAGAGAAAGCAAGATATGGACAGGGTAGGAGGGATGGGCAATGGGGTCCTCTCAACCAAAAGAATGTCTAGATAAACTCAAATAGCAATTCTTAGACATCAAAGATCAGAGGGGGATGATGCCCCTCCTTTCAACACCAAAAGTTGGTAAGAGCGATGAGGTGAAGCGGGTCCAATAACTGCTTACTTGCGCCACCAGAATTTCGCAAACTGGCACCTCGCATTTACAATATTGTTCTTTTTAAAACTGAAAGCGAAAATTGATATGATGTTATTTCAACAGTTTTGGTTCACAAATAAAAGAAGACAATTACACTAACAAGGATAAATTAGTTAAATATGTTGGAAAAGTTGTCCTAACTGGTGAACTTTTTGCATAGTTGGCAGGAAAGCTTTCTATTGACATGTTAGGGAAACTCATTGAGCTGGACACATTTTCTTTGGAATTTTTCAAAAACGTTTTCAACTAGTCGCGTTTTCTTGCCAGCTGTGCAAAAAACTCACCCAAAAAGACGAATTTTTACACACTCTCTCCAAAAACGGCCTATTTCCTTAAATTTTTAAAAAACCTACTTATTTGGTCAATGAATAACTTATTTTGGTATATATGACTAATTTAGCCCACTAATCGAGTTGAATTTTTTGTTATTTAATTTATAATTAATTTTAATTTTATGATATAAATATATATTATATTTAAATTAATTAAATTAATTTAAAAAATACTATATGTCCAAAACTTATTGATTGATTTTTATTAATTAAAATTTTACTTTCTTTAGAAATGTATATAAAAAAATATTTTAAAATTTTATCTAATAATATTCAAAAAATAATAAAATAAAATTTATTTTATCAAAATAAAATAAAAAATTTCAAAATCCAAAATAATATGAAAAGCTTAGTAATCATAATAAGTTATGGTGAATAGTTTAAAAAATAAAAAAAATAAAAATCTAGACTCAACTCTAATTTTAATGTCTTATGATGACTATGACAGTAAATATTAAGAATTATTTATATTTATTTTAACGTTATGTTAATATAGGATTTATTGTTAATGTATAAAAGAAAGGATTGTATGAAACAGCGACGCCATGTCATCTATATCCCTTTTCTAATAGTTTTATGCCACATCAGTATTTTTATCCTAAATTTTAGGATTTTATCCTGAATTTTAGTATTTTAATTTGGATTTAATTTTTTTCATGATAAAACCTTGAAATTCAGGATAAGAATACTGATGTGGCATAAAACTATTGGAAAGGGATACAGATGACGTAGCGTCACTGTTTCATACAATCAGTTCTCAATGTATAATTGTTTCAGATTTTAAGGTTAAATTGAGTTGTAACAAACTGTTTCAATAAATTTTAATATTTTTTATGGAACCAAAGCTTATACTACAGAATTTATAAAAAATTATACTAGATAGAAATAGAATCAGGCAAAAGGTGGGGCTTTTTGTTGTATTATATAAAAAATGGACACTCAATGTATGGGATATTTTTTTATGCAAAAGTAGTTACCATATTGCCTTATTAGAAAATACCAATCTGGTTTTGTGTTTGTTTACTTATTTTTTTAATAATAAGGTTGGGAGTTTAGGGTGTATGAAAAACCTTGATTTTGATAAAAGAATATTACAAATATATATAGAATAAAAAATTCCCATGCAAGTATATAATTGTAATTCTCATAGTTTTAATATATTAGGATTTTAAAAATAACTTGGATGATATAATATTTTAATTTAGATTGTAAATTAAGACTCTAAAAATGGGCTAAATACTACATCACTTATCTCTTGTATTCTAGTTAGTAATTATTTTTTATACTATTTCTACAAACATGAATTCTGATTTGCTTTGCTCAAAAAGAAAAAGAATTGTAACATGCAAAATAGTATCTAATCTGACTCTGGCAATCTTATCATTTTGTTCTACTAAAATAATTTTACATTTTATAAATTATTTCTTAGAATATGATTTGATATTAAAACAGATTTATTCACAAATATTTTTGGACCTTTTTAGTTTTGCAGTATCTATTTTTGCCTTAATCTGCTAAGTTCCCCCACCTTTGATTTTTTTTTTTTTTAATTTCACCTGTTTTGTCCCCTCACTCTGTGCCTATAAATTGCTCTTTCCCAGAATCCCATTTCACTCACACCTTGAAACTAACGTAACCTCATTGATAGAATAGCTTAGTAAATTCCCCGGGATAAACAAAAAATGGAGCTCACTTTCCCTGTAATCGACTTCTCCAAACTCAATGGTGAGGAGAGAGCAGCCGCCATGGAAATGATCAAAGATGCCTGTGAGAATTGGGGTTTCTTTGAGGTACTAAATGCTATCAAATGTGTATTTTATAGAACTTTTACTTGGTTGATTCATTGGTTTTAATGCTTCTAATCTTTTTGTTGTATTTTTGTTTACTCTTTTGTTGAAAAGTTGGTGAACCATGGAATATCTCATGAGCTGATGGAAACTGTGGAGAGGCTGACAAAGGAGCACTACAGAAAGTGCATGGAGCAAAGGTTCAAAGAAATGGTGGCCAGTAAGGGTCTTGAGGCTGTTCAATCTGAGATCAATGACATGGACTGGGAAAGCACCTTCTTTTTGCGCCACTTGCCTGAATCTAACATGTCTGAAATTCCTGATCTTGAAGAAGATTACAGGTCAGAGTTCACTTCCTTTTCGTATACTGTGTCAATGATGAAAAATGGCCTTATGTTTAACTTATTTTTTTCGGGCAACAGAAAGGTGATGAAGGAATTTGCAGTGGAGTTGGAGAAGCTTGCAGAGCAACTTTTGGACCTTTTGTGTGAGAATCTGGGGTTGGAGCCTGGTTACCTGAAAAAAGTGTTTTATGGGTCCAAAGGGCCAACCTTTGGTACCAAGGTCAGCAACTATCCTCCATGCCCCAAACCTGACTTAATCAAGGGACTCAGGGCTCACACTGATGCTGGTGGAATCATCTTACTCTTCCAAGATGACAAGGTTAGCGGCCTTCAGCTTCTCAAGGATGGTCAGTGGATTGATGTTCCTCCTATGAAACACTCTATTGTCATCAACCTTGGTGACCAACTTGAGGTATACCAACCAAGCACTCACCTTTTATTCACACTAATGCCACATAATAATAATAATGATGATGATGATGATGATGATAATAATAATAATAATAATAGGCTATTTTGCTACGTACGGAATATGGAATAATATTGCAATTAATTAATTTCTTTATTGCATAAAGCACAAAGCCTATATATGTAAGTGGGAGGACAAAAGTTATTGCAAACTAGATCAATTCCAGCTGGGGACTAATAATTATTTTATAAGCCCCATTCCTAGATATACTTGCTGACTATTTGTACCTGCTTGAACCAGGTAATCACAAATGGTAAATATAAGAGTGTGATGCACCGTGTGATTGCTCAAACAGATGGGACCAGAATGTCCATTGCTTCCTTCTACAACCCGGGCAGTGATGCTGTTATATATCCAGCACCAGCTTTGCTAGAGAAAGAAGCTGACAAATCTCAAGTGTACCCCAAATTTGTGTTTGAGGACTACATGAAGCTCTATGCTGGCCTCAAGTTCCAAGCCAAGGAGCCAAGGTTCGAAGCCATGAAGACCGTGGAGTCTGCAGTTAACTTGGGTCCTATTGCAACTGTTTGAGTCCTTCAGTGAGTGAAGAGCGATGGGTTTTAATTAGCAGTGTGTTTCTGTTAATAAGTTTAGTCGGCTGATGGATATATTCTGTTAATTATAGTTCTGGAATTAGTGAGTGCCTGCAGGTGTGGAGCTTAGTAGTTTAAAATAAGCTGAAAAAGCTTGTACTAAGAATTCCTCAGTTATATATGGTGCCTGATCGCTAGTGGCTGTGCTTTAAATGAGATGTTTTGGCTGTCGGAAGTGACCAAACTATATTTGATATGAAAAATTGTCCTTAAGATTCTGTTTTTGGCTTTATTAGGCTTCAATAACTCGTTGTCTCATTTCTGTCTTTAACATTTTACATACTTCGTGCCGGTGGGTTCTCCTTTCGACACAACAATTTGTTTTTGCCAACTTGCCATTCTCTTATTATTCCTGTACCAAAGATTACCAAACATTTGGTTCCAGCACTTAAATATCTCCATCAACTGCTTACTACAATATCAGCTCTCGGGTTAAAACCTGGATAGCCCAATGAAAAAAGAAAGCTAGAGTTGACCATTGCCAAAAGCTGTTCTAAGAGCAACTGCTGTCAAAATTAATAATGAAAGCATAGAAATCACATCTCCGCTTTTAAAGGAAAATAAAGAAATATTTATATCATCTTTCCGTCAGCCAAGCGGCCGATTAATGCTTATTATGTTGCTTAGATCATAATTATTATGTTTCTTGGATCACAATCCAAAGGTGAGCTAATCAAGGCTAGAGCTTGTAATATCCACACAAACTCCAAGTGGAAAACTGATAGAATCCACTAAACTCAATGACAGGAAAGTTCTCAGCAAGATCCTAATAAAGTAACATAAATTTAATATCATGATAATGGCCTGTTTTTCAGTGTCCATTAATTATATAAATTGATTTCCTTTTCATATGTTCTTCGCGGGGCACCTTGGTAATCTCGGTTTACATGTTATTTTAATGCTTGAGTTCAATAAAGTTCCCAAAGTAGCATAACTAACTGTTGTAATACCCTTTTAACCTCCAACTTAGTTACCCAAAATCCAAATAAACATTGATTAACGTAAACTATTTGAATGAGAAAGTGACCAGACACTTATCCGAATAAAAAGAAAAGAAAGTGACCCCAAGGAGAATCAAAAAGGCAATTTCAAGGTCACAGTCGCCATAAAGTTACTGTTTTTTTTTACTGTCTAGCTGTGCTAAAATCTTGCTATGGAAAGTTGAGGATAAGTAGACAAGGTGGGTGACTAAAACAGATTACAATGTGAATGCCGTAGGAACTTTGGTTATTCAATCTGAACACTAGGAATATGCCAAAAAAAATTGCAACAATATTTTAAATAACAGCCAATCGGAGGAAAAAAACTCAACCCCTACTGCTTCATCCATTTGATAGCAAAGGACATGAGAATGGGGAAATTAAGGGAATCTAAGCTCAGAATTCAAGAAGCACCCACCAACAGTCAAACAACAAAGTGTGACAGAGAGAATTTTCAAGTGTTGATAGTGGGAAAATTCCAGAAAAGGCATTCAAGTAAAAAATAAACATGTCACAATTTCCAACTTGACTGTGCAATAGTTAGGCATAAGCAAATCTATGGTAAACAGCTAATAATATTAATATGGCATGGATGTAAAGAAAAACAGCCAATCAGGAAAAGAATTCTGCCATTTACATAATAGAGACAGACACACACAATAGGTAAAACAAATGAGTTGGGCATTACAACCACACGTTAAGTTAACATCAGCTGAGAAAGAAAAGGATATGCTGTCTGTCCATGAGCTACTTGTTACCCTAGACAACACTGTGCTGCTTGGACCACTTTCTTTTTTGGTACTTTGGCATATGTATCGACATGTGATAATAACGTATACCAACATGTTTTTTGTTGATCGAAAATAAAGTCGATTATTATAGCGAATTTGACTTCAGAGCCTTGTTGGAGTGTCTGTCATCCCCCAGAAGGGCATCATTCAGTGTGAAGGTGAGTTGGTGGTGTTGGGAATTATGAATAGAACCGCTAACTAATTCCACCAGCACCACCATCCTACTTTTTGCCCTAGCCATCATGAATTGTTTCTCTGCCCCCTAGTCAGTTAGAATCTAGAAGCAGGTCATCATTATTATTTCTCAGTGCATAGATAATTAGAATCAAATATAATGTTTATAGGCTACCGACAGGAATTTCACAAACTCGGTCAGAAATATGTAAATTAACGAGCACGTAGTAATTCCGATTCAATTGGATACTAGTGTTTATTTGCATGGTGAACTTCTCACCAAGCAGCATCATAGAATGGACAAGGGAAAAGTACTCTATCATCTGCGGATCTGTAGCCAATTGAAGGATCGAAGTCGAAAGGTTTGAATAGATGAATCTAAAGTTTGGAAATGCTGATTGTATTGTAGAGCACATTTGGGCTATATTTTGTATGTTGGAGTTTTTACTTCAAGCGTGTCAAGCTAGCCATTTTTGACAGATTGAATACAGTAGCTATGACCTGAGGCTTCATGTTCATTCTACAAGTTGCATTTTAATGTCAGGAAGAAAAACAAGGTAGGATTCACTTTTTTTTTACTTTGTGATTTCTCCAGGTAGCTAGAATTGGGAGAGAGTACTTAAAACATTTAATTGAAACAAGTTCTTAATTAGTGGGAATAATGATCTAAAGTGAGCTTGTTACAACTTTGAGGGGAAAACCCTTGTAGGCTGTACCCGTAAAATACGTCATGTATGCTATACCCTGCTATTGCTAGTTCATGTTTTCGGATTTTGATTGCAGCTTCATTTTCGCCCACCAAAAAATAGAAGGGCTCAAACTCTAGTGCCCTATTTAAATGGATTAGGCCATGCCCCAACTCTAATAGCCCATTCAAACTTTAATAATTAAAGAAGGGTGTATTATTATGATCAGATAAGTCATTGGCAGCAGCGTCTCTAGGGTTAGGCCTCTATAGAAACCCATATATAAAAACACCATCCCTGCTGCCAATGCTTCTCTATTTTTATTCTGCTCGTTTCTGTCGCTTGTAGAATTTCTTATGTCTGTTTTTGCTCTCTTTTGTTCTTTTTTATGGGGTTCTTTTTCTTTATTCAGTACTCAGACTTTCGTCAGAAAACCTCTGTTCGGTTTTAAAAGTGAAGAGGCGGCTTATACGATTGTCTCTTCATAGGGAACATTGAGGTATATCAAAACCGAAGGCCGAGATATCGTTTCAGTCGTCATTTCTCCATTGACGATCTGATTGTTGCTCGTCCACATTTGCTTTTGGGTCTACCCTTTCTTTTCCTTTGGTTGTTGCATCTTGTTTTCTTATATCCAGCTATAACTCTAGCTACGACGGGTCTTCATCTCAAAAACCCATGCGTGTTATTCGATTGTGTACCTACGTAGCTTCGAATCATAAGGGTAACCTTGTTTATCAAGTGGTTATCGAGAAATTTGCTAAAATGAGTTTACCATAAAAGTAAAAAAAGAAAACCGCCAATGAACTTAATCAACTGTTTAAATGGATTAGGCCATGCCCCAACTCTAATAGCCCATTCAAACTTTAATAATTAAAGAAGGGTGTATTATTATGATCAGATAAGTCATTGGCAGCAGCGTCTCTAGGGTTAGGCCTCTATAGAAACCCATATATAAAAACACCATCCCTGCTGCCAATGCTTCTCTATTTTTATTCTGCTCGTTTCTGTCGCTTGTAGAATTTCTTATGTCTGTTTTTGCTCTCTTTTGTTCTTTTTTATGGGGTTCTTTTTCTTTATTCAGTACTCAGACTTTCGTCAGAAAACCTCTGTTCGGTTTTAAAAGTGAAGAGGCGGCTTATACGATTGTCTCTTCATAGGGAACATTGAGGTATATCAAAACCGAAGGCCGAGATATCGTTTCAGTCGTCATTTCTCCATTGACGATCTGATTGTTGCTCGTCCACATTTGCTTTTGGGTCTACCCTTTCTTTTCCTTTGGTTGTTGCATCTTGTTTTCTTATATCCAGCTATAACTCTAGCTACGACGGGTCTTCATCTCAAAAACCCATGCGTGTTATTCGATTGTGTACCTACGTAGCTTCGAATCATAAGGGTAACCTTGTTTATCAAGTGGTTATCGAGAAATTTGCTAAAATGAGTTTACCATAAAAGTAAAAAAAGAAAACCGCCAATGAACTTAATCAACTGTTTAACATTGGTTTCAAATATCATTTATTTCTGAAAAGCGAAAAGAAATGACTTGAATCTTCCATAAGACCTGCGTCCATTTCAGAGTGAGGGCAAAGTCCTAACCAACAACTCCATTCATTTGACTGAAGTTAAATTCCAATGTTTTGACTCTTAAAAAACGTTGCTATTTTTCCCCACTCGAGAGAAATTTTGACAAATGAAAAGGCCATTTTTAGTTATTGATCCTGTCTAACAGGAAACCTTTCCCCTAAGCAGGGAGGATATACAAATTTGAAAACATTAACTATGAATCAAAGCCATAAATTGGAGGGAGCTATGCAATTTTCTTTTATGCTCATACTATACATGTATTTCATCTTTTACACTATGTTTGTAGACTCACATGAGTTCATTATCTATTTCTCTCAACTGTCCTGATTTGCTTCACTTGAGAAGGTGTTAAAGATTTCTTTATGCAGTCTACAATGCCTTCACAATCTGCTTCAGGAATCATGCAATCAGGCGTGTCTTCAAAGCCATCTTCTTCATATGAATGAGGAGACCGAAGGTTTCCATGAGTCTGACAAGCCTTCATTGTCTTACAATGTTCAGCTTCATCATCTCTAATGTTCGCAAACACATCATACAAATTCTCTGTAGATATGGGCATGAAAATACAAAACCACTCATTAGCATTGGATTTAGTAATAACATGGGTTGTAACACTTTTAACACCTATAGCCCATGCAATGGAACAAAAGTAAGGGGAGGAAAGCAAAATCCTGGCCTTCACCTATTTTTGGTCTTCGTGAACAGGGTGCTCTATCAGTTTGAAATTCATCTGGGCAGAAAATTGAAGAAATTGTTAGACCCCAATATGGCATATTATAAGACTGAACCATGCAGTTTAAAAGGAAATACTCACCGAACAAGTATAAATCGCCTCCGGTATAGTACTTTATAGCAACCTCGGGAGCAGGCTTCTTCTTCAACTCATCTAAAAGAAACAAAAGGAATATATCAAGTCAAAATTGGTAAAGTCAGTTACAAATAAAAAAAAATGAAATGCATATATACTAAGCTAGCATAGTGGAGATCATATTTGATGCAATACAACAATCTATTTTCAGACTGGTCAAGAGCAATCACAGAGCAAGCCATTCACATATGCAAGATAATTGGAAACTAGAATTGTTGCCAAACTTGTGAGAAATGATACATGTACAAACTGCAAGCTAGATAAGATAAGATGAAGGACATGGAAATAGGAATCTGACATCTTACCTCCTCGGGCCTTGATAAATTTATCATAGGTTTCAAAGGCATGACTCTCTACACATTCAGAAAAATGATCTGCAGTAGCCATGAAACCAAATATATCAAATTAAGTACCATAGATGAATGAAAGTGAGCAAGTTTCAATCTTAATGACCCACTCTACAGCATGTATTTCGTGTCCTACGCAATTAGAGCAATGTCATTGTAAAATAAAATTCAGAAAAAAAAAATAAGACTTCGAGAATTCAAAAGCATTTTCTCTGAATGATGAAATCACAAAAAAGCAACAAGAAAGCAGAAGTTTTACGTTTTTGAACTGAGCAGAGGTTAAGAAATTTAAAATATTCTCTTTGGTCCTTTCTTGTTAAAACTAGTAAAATAGGTTGAAAATAGGGTAGCAGGGGGTGATGTATGCAAGAAAGACTACCAACTAAATTAGATGGCAACTTTGGTCTCGATAACTGCTTATGTCCATCAATAGGTTTTCCCTAAAAGCTCATTAGTAAGGGGATTTACTGGAGCTGAAAATGTCCTTTTATCATTCAGGATGAAGGAGCCAGAAGAATGAAAACAGGTATGTGTGCACAAAGGGGCATTTGCAAAGTGAAATCCAGATAAATGTACTTACATGCCATTCTTGGGCTTAAGGCATACATGAAGACTGTCATGAAATAATAAAAAATTGCTATATGTTGAGCAAGAAACCGGTCAAACCACCAAGAATTCCCACCCAATTCCTGAAACCAAATATGATAAGAAAAGTCATCGATTTGAGGCACAATATTACAAGAACAATAGGCTCATTAAAGAAACTATCCATCATCTTCACCGTCTATAATTTTCAATTTTCTATGCAACTCACTCAAAATCATGTTATGCTAATCAAGATTATGTTCACAAGTCGTTCAACCAGTATAGGACCATTACTTCCATGATAAGCAGGTGGTGCATCTCGTTCCAGCTCTCAGCAAAATGCACTTTTAGATAATCAGCTCTCCTCCACCAACCAAAACTCTCATACATGTGCAGGACAGATATAAAGGCTGTCATAAAGACAAATTAAAAAAAAAAGAAAAAAAAAACACCGAAATATCAACAAAAACTCTTTCAAGTAAATGAAAGATAATATCAGAAAGCTCAAGCAAAGTGTTAAAAATAATAATAATTTCCCCTAAATGGCCAAAAGCTATAGATAAGGTGTTGCACCTTTCTGGTGAATCAAGTAAATAAAGGATGTGAGAAAAAAGTCACTCACCGAAATAAGGAACTCTGGCAATTGTTTCCAACACAAAAAATCTGGCATAATCTCTATCACGGTACAACGTATCAATTATCTTTATAACTGAATCCTGAAGAAAAATAACATCAATAACAAATCAATTTGGCTGAACAAAATGGGTTGATTTATACTAATTCAAACAGAAATTAACACAATCAAATATATATATACATATATAAAACATTTTACCGTGAGGAAGATATTCACAGATTGTTCAACCTTGATGATCCATCTCTCCAAACTACTAGATGATGAATTCCCGCGAGATGCCTCTACTTCTTCAATTCCATTTCCTGGGAAACTCGTCGTCCGAAATGATTTTTCTACGACAACATCTTCTTCATCTTCCTGCAGGATAGTTGCTTTCACTGGATGCAACTTCCTACAATAAAAAAAAAACCATAAATTAATTTTATTTTCTGATAATTAGAACGTGGTGGAAATGAAGAGTTGGTCGAAGAAATTTACCTGGATAGCGGTGGAACGGAAGGGGTGGAGTTGCAACGCAAAGGGTTTTGGAAGCTGGAAGGAAGAGGGGTTTTAGGACGTCTAGCTTTGAAGGAGAAAGAGTGTGCCGAGACGGCAAAAGCCGATGAAGAGAGACTCATCGCTTCGGGGAATTAAGAGTAAAGAAAAATGGAAAACTAAGAAAGGCGAAAGTGGGAATTGGCGATTGACAACGTAAGCGCAAGTTTAAGTTATGGTTTGTCGACGTCCGGTCCTCCGGCTTTGGGAATTCCGAGTTTGGCTGTCAAAAGGCGGTTCAATGGGCGCATATTCCCGGGTTGTGCCTACTGTTTACGACTTTTATTGTATAATTTAAATGGGCTTTTCGGCTGGCTTTTGAGTCCATTACTGATCAAGATGGGCTATTTTGAAGGCCTTTCGTGCGTTTGTTGGGTTCCCATAAGACCCTCCACCTTGCTTGTTCGCTAATAATTTTCATATAACTATTTATTTATATTATTATTTAAGCTCATAAATAAATTTGTGTCACGAGACAATCTAACACTAAATCAATTTAAAAATAATTAAGAAATTACTACTTTTACAAAATAACAAATATGAATATGATGATATTTTCACCCAATGAAATCAATTACATCAAAAGCGTATACAACCAAACATAACAATATACGTAAAAGCGGTGTGCAAAACAATACTCTAATATATCACATATCATGTACAAACACACGTATGTATTTCTATTGATATGCTAATCATATTCAATTGTTATTTACCAAATTTATAGAGAAAATACACATTATCATTTAATTTAATCATTATACATATAACACTTTCATGTTTCCATAATAATCTCAATCTCATCACGTTATTAAATTTCACAACTCATAACTCATGTTTCCGAATCAATTTCAAAATTCAAATATAATCATAATTCCAATTCTCTTCGTGTATAAATCATTAGTGGTGGAGCCAAGGGGCAAGGAGTGACCCCAGCCCCTCCTTAAAATATAAAATTTTTCATTTAAACCTTTTATAATTTATAAATTTTAAATTAGTAATAGTAAAATTGTACTTTGAATCCCTCAAAAAATAATAAAACTTTAATTTAACCATTTAAAAATTATTAAAATACAGTATATTAAAATGATGAAATTATATTTTTAGTATCGTAAAAATATATAATTTAATTCCAACTCAAAAAAAGTTTTTGACTCTGCCACTATAAATCATTCATATTTCACTTATACTATTTTCATATCCATAAATGAATGTAATGAGCATTCACATGTACACTTGAATTAACAATTCATCACATAACTATTTTATATAGACACATATATGTTAAGGTAAAATTGTAAAATAGACATATGTTATTTCATAGCTATCAATTTATTTTCACATAACTATTTTATTTCATATAGTATAACTATATATACATATTTGTGATTTTAGTTGAGCTAATCAGCTGGTCCAATTGGCCTATCGTGCTAAAGTTGATTAATCCTCTGTAGAGTACCTTATTGGCCAATTTCACAATTTATAGAAATTCATAAGATAAAACTTTAATGTTAGTTTCAGAAACATTATTCAAATATTGGGTCTGTTAGTATCTAAAACTATCCGTCCAAAAAAATATAAAACCCTATACAGTCTGTACGAAAAAGATTACGTCTACGAAAATTGCATCTAGTTAAAAAATAGTATAAATTGAGACAAGGAATAACGGAAAGAAGACAACTCATTCTTCTTGGAAATGGCGAAGATCATGGATATGGAAACCAAGATTGGGAGGAGATTTGAAGGCAAAGTTGCAATCGTCACCGCATCCACCCAAGGCATCGGCTTCGCCATCGCTGAGCGTCTCGGCTTGGAAGGAGCATCTGTTGTCATCTCTTCTCGCAAGCAGGTTTCTTTTTCCCTTCCTAGTTCCTTTTTAATCTCTTCACTTTTTTTCTTCTTCTAAGAATACAAGGTTTGAAGTCTTTCGTGAAATTTTGATTTTTTATGATTCATGATCTGTGGATTTGTTAAGGTTAAACAATTACCGATATCAGTTAGACCGTCTGCGGAATTTTAATTAGGATAGGAAGTTTCTATTGATTTGTAAGATTTTCATTTCAATATCGATTTCTGCTTTTCCCCCCTTTGCATAACTAGTTAAAAAAGTTATAATTTTGAATTAAAATTTATTTTTTATTCCTTCTTAATATAATGAGGGGTGATAGATGTTTGTGCTTTCGGTGTGATTGCAGAAAAATGTGGATGAAGCAGTTGAAAAGCTTAAAAACAAAGGACTTGAAGTGTTTGGAGTGGTTTGTCATGTCTCAAATGCACAACACAGGAAAGATCTTATTCAAAAGACTGTTGATGTTAGTATATGTTTATCCTAACTTTTCTTTTCTTATTAAATACACAATTATCATTGTCCTTCTATATGATTTTTCTTCTGAAATTGGAAAGTTCTAAATTCTAACTTAAAATGTCTCAAATCCTTACTTTCTGGAAAGGCAAATGCATTAGCCAAGCTCAACTGCGAGTGTCTTATCTATCAAGAACATCTTAATATCGGTCTATGCTTAGTAATTGGCTGATGTTGTACTTAATAATAGTCGATCTAAGAATTGCCGTTTTGTTTCAGAAATATGGAAAAATAGATGTGATTGTATCAAATGCTGCTGTAAATCCATCTGTGGATCCCTTGTTGCGAACCTTGGAATCTATCCTTGACAAGCTCTGGGAAATAAACGTCAAAGCAACTGTACTTCTTCTACAGGTAAACCTTTTGGGTGAAGAATAATGTTCAGAGTTAAAAGGACATACAAGGGTTCAGGGTAGTTTATATGATGCATGACTCGTTATGATCAGATGATCAGATTATTGTTGTTGCATCTTCTGCTATTCTTTTACCTCTTGAATTATGCAGCGAGCTAGCCGTATCTTGCCATAGAAGCTTACTTGGTTACATTTCCACAATCTGTATTTGTTAATCCTTGACCATTGTTCAAGGAGGGAACATGACTTACCTTCTTTGTATATCTATTGCAGGAGGCAGCTCCTCACCTCCAAAAGGGTTCATCCATTGTTATTATTTCCTCGATTGCTGGCTATAATCCACAGCCCGCTATGGCTATGTATGGGGTAACTAAGACAGCACTTCTTGGATTGACCAAGGTTGGTTTTAGGGTTGTATTTCATCATATGCTAATTATGTTTTCGAGATTTTCTACAACTATGAGGTCTTTTCATCTTCTGAACATCACATTAACATATTTTAGGCACTTGCAACTGAGATGGCCCCTGTTACTCGCGTAAATGCTGTTGCTCCAGGTTTTGTTCCTACCAACTTTGCAGCATACATCACAAAAGATGAGGGTGTGGTAAGTAAATGGTTTGATTCTTATTTTTGGTTACACTCTTGGCTGAAGTGACGCCCCATGTCTTGTAAAGAACTGAAATTGAGTTGCAATGTTGCAGAAGGCGGCTAACGAGGAAAAGACCTTACTTGGAAGGCTTGGTACCCCAAAAGACATGGCTGCTGCAGCTGCTTTCTTGGCATCCGATGATGCTTGTTATATTACAGGGGAAACTCTAATAGTGGCAGGGGGATTGCCCTCTAGACTCTAAGGATACTTTTTTTACTAGCTAATAAGTCCTTCACTTGCGGGAAAAATTAAGTGATACTTGTAGAGATATCTCGTCCTTTGTTCCTTATTTTTTATAACTAGAAATAGTTTACTTCAATGGAACAGCTGTGATGGAGATCAATAAATTTAATAGGCTTCTCTTTCAATTTAATAACCTTCTAGTCTTCAAGTGTTAAATTGTCTTTGCATGCAATTGATTAGCAGGAAAAGGAAGATGGTACTGGCACTGTGATATTTGGAACCTTTCTTTCATTCTTAAACACTATTTACATTATGACATCCAGTTGCAAAAAGAAACTTGTATGAAACCCGGATTTACACTGGGACAACATCATCATTCTGGGTATCATCACATGTCAAAATAAGACCTTCCACATATGTTGGGAGGAGGCACCTGCTCCATTGACACCCTGTTGAGATAGGTTCTGACGGTGGAACAATCATGAGCACGTTATCATGTCGCCGCACAACCCCCATCACACTTACGGTGCTCCCTTCTTTTATGCAACTGTCACAACAAACGGCCTCTTTTATCAGCACTGGACTGAAAATTTACTCATAATGATACAACTGAGGTTCATAATAATCCCAAAAAAAATCGCATACCCTTCTTTTAGGCGCATTATACAATCATCATTAGAGAGATTGCGCTCTGCTAGCCAACGTAAAAGGCTTGGAAACGAGTCTCTGTTTTCCTTTGTTACATCAAGTACAGTAGCTGGTTTGATCATTGGAGCAACCTTAGATCCATAGCCTGCTTTGACTAGTGCTCTTAATCCAGATTGGAAGTCTGATATGTAGAAATCAGCAACAAATTTCTGTTCACAATAAAAAAGGTGTTGTTGCCTATGAGAAAATTTACTAGGAAGCTGCATTTCTTAGTTGGCTAAACAGCACTGTCATTGATTCTGAATATTTTTCTGATGCAAAACGTACCTCAGAATGTTTACATCCCCAGGAGAAGCAACGCTGCTTAGAATTTGCAGATTTCCCACCCCATCCTTTATACTCGTACAACTCTGTGGAAACATAAACACATCTTGGCTCCCTCTGGTAAGATGACTCCAATGGAATGCTGCCACAGGTGACGACCTACAATTTCATTAATTATTTAGGAAAATGAATACATGAGAAAGAAAAAAATTTAAGGGTCAACTGGGAAACTTAATAAAACATTAATTTCAGCTTTCATCCTTAAGATCGCATAACGAAGAACAACTCAATTTGAAGAAGACAAAGTCCATAAGAACGAAATGACTGTAGGCTTCCACTGTCAATACATGTAGCTCCCAGCATAATACAATGCTGTACCTTACCAGTGTATTTGGCATGTGAAGCATGCCTCCCAATGAGCCCCATGATCACGTGCACAAAATGTAACACTTAATACGCGATCATGAGTGTTGAAAGCGAGAACCCTGTCTTCAGTTGAGTACAGGAACACCATAGCATCAATATTTGACGCAGGTGATAAATATGTCTACGCCAACTACCTATAATTGGTTCAGCATTATGTATAGTCCTTTGAATAAAAGATCATGAGACCTCCAAATCAGGAAAGTGCCAACTGGTTATGCTCACAGGTAGAGGAAAACAACTGATAGACTAAGCAATTAACCCATAAAAGATTAAAAAGATTTTCCAGCAAAGAACATGTACTAAAACCCCATTGAGAGATTGCTTATAGGAACAAGGGCCTTCTTTTGCAAAACACTATAAGATGGTGAGACTTGGACACATACATTTAGTTTCTGAGTTCTGATCGGACCTGAACTCCCATCGTCACTGACAAACATATCCCCCGAAAGCAGTTTCATCTAAAACTAAAACGACCAATAATAAACAAATACCCAAATCAAAATGGGTGAGGAGTTTCAGAATGCAACTCCTACGTGTAGCAAAAAGGGAGTTTAAATCTCTCCTATTGAAACGTTAAAACATGACATAAATATGTGTTCAATTCTTGTATATTAACAAAGGATTCTGTTTTTTAATTTTATTAACAGAGGATTCCAATTCGGAATCTTATAAGAACGATTAACCAACTGAATGAATCCAGAATCTAACTCATCTAACAAATTCAAAAACTAAACTCCTAGATAACAATGACAAAAGATGAATTACCATAAGAGACATTTATCAAAATGGTTATTAAAATCACAAAATAGTAATAATAATAATAATAAAACTTACCCCTGTAACTTTAATATATTGGCCATCAACAGCACCTCTAAGCTCAGCATCTGGGTACATCTTCACGAACCCAAATAAGCCTTTCCTTCCCCAAATACAGTTCCAAACTAATCCCAACCCCATGGGTGCCACCAACGCACCTACAGCCCCAAGAACCACCATCTTCTTGATGGCTACCATCAGAAACGCACCCACCAACAACCCCATTGCCACCACCACCATCACCACCCAAACCACCGCCTTCGACAGTCTAAACCCAAATCCCACCCCTTCCCCGAGACTAGTCACTGCTGGCCCATACCCTGCTTTCCCCGACACGGCACCAGATTGCCCCGCCTGACCGAGCTGCCCCGACCTGCTGGGACCGGAGCTGAGGGGACCTGAAGTGATGAGCCCAGTGGGCTGAAGCGGCATAGTCCCAGAAGATTTCCGGATCGGGCCCGAGTTAGACCCAGATCGCATGGATCCACTGTTTGGCTGAGAAGAAGAAGAGGAAAAGCGTGAGGGTTGCAAAAGCTGTGGCTGCTGCTTGGAGTTGGGGTTTGAGTTGGGATTTGAAGGAGGAGCACTGGACGGGGAATGATCAAGCACTGGGATGTCGAAAATTTTGCCCAGCTCTCCGGATTTTTTAACGTTACCACCTGTATAAGGTACTGCCCGTAACGGCATTGACGGCTGCCTTTCTTTCAGCTGCTCCGGCCTCCCCGACACTATGAGCCCATTGCTTAGCTGGTGAGACTGAACCCGTGAACCCATCTTTTCCTTCCTTTCTTTTTTTATCAACTTAATCAGTCTATTTTAGCTATGAATATATATATATAGAGAGAGAGAGAGAGAGAGATTGGAGGGAGGTCGCGTAGACTAGAGAGCGTGGTGAAGGGAATGATGCAGGAAGAGGAGTGAAGCGGGTGAAATGAGGAGAGTGTGTTGGAGGAGAGCCATAAGGACATGTATGTCGTTTTGTGTTTCAAATGACGGTGCTGCTCTGCTCTCTTCGTTGTTTTGAGCTTTGCTTTAGCAAGTGAGACAAGGAGCACGGCCTACAGTATGGGTCCCCACGCTTTTCTTCTCTTCTCTTTCTTTTCCCTGAATTTACTTTTTCAATTCTTTTTCTTATAGAATAATGAATTCCAATTCTTATCCCTTGTGATGGCTAGTAACCGTACCCTGTTGTCACGGACTTAAGATTCTTGCCTCAGAATCCGTGCGGCCTTAGGCAGTTTCTTACTCCAAAACGCCTAAGTCAGCCTAACTTCCACAAAAGAAGGATTCAACAGAATTCTTCCCAAAACACAACTCAAGCGAAAGCAACTCAAAGCCAACAAGATGAAAGAAAAATGAGACAAGAACAAGCCAAGGAAAATAAGAACACAAGAGAGAAAAGTTTGAGTGAATGCTCTCAAGGATTCTTCTTACTCAAAACTCAAGTGCTTTACAATGAGGGAAGAGGTCTCTTATTTATAGTTGAGCCTCCCCAAATCCAACGGTGTAAAATTAAGTACATCAACGGCTATGATTAAAGGCCACCTACCACCAAACCTTTAAGAATATAAAATCATATCTTCTAAGATTACATATCTTATCTAAGATATGTAATCTTATAAAATAATATATTATATTTGTCTAACTTGTAGATGGGCCTTCAATCTCTTCAAGCAACGGGCCGGTCTGATTGGGCCAAATGACCTCCTGCCTTCTTGATGGTTCACACAGATGTGTCATGGTTGCGGGTTCCCATGCGCAACCCATGACATTCTCCCCCACCAAATCTAGCGACGCCCTCGTCGCGTCCTCTGCATGGTATCGATCTATCTTGTCTTGGAATTGCCACAAGGCTTCAGCAGGTTCCCAACTCATCTCACTATCCGGGAATCCCTTCCATCGGACTAAGTATTCGCGCCGCGGTCGGTAGTGCTTACGTCTGACCATACGATCCGCTTCGATGTTCTCGACCTCTCGATCATAGGCGGCTTTTACCCCCATTGGTGCTCGTTCAGACTTGCTTCGATTTGGGTCTTCTCCATCTTCATGGAATGGTTTAAGCATACTCACGTGGAATACTGGATGAACTTTAAGCTTTTCAGGCAACTCAAGCTTGTAGGCCACCTTGCCTACCTTCTTCACAATTCGAAATGGCCCCTCGTACCGCCGTACGAGTCCTTTGTGCAACCCATCATGTCGCAAAATCAGGTGTAGTTTGGCAAGAACTGGTTCACCTACCTGAAATTGTACGTCCCTTCGATTCTGATCCGCCCACTTCTTATTGCGCTTACTTGCCTTGTGAAGACAAGCTCTAGCCAAATCATTTTGCTCTTGCCAATCTCTCGCAAATCGATAGGCTGCTGGATTCGGTCCCCCATAACGAGTCGCAACAGCATTGGGTGTAAGTGGCTGTTGTCCTGTTACTATCTCGAACGGACTCTGGTTTGTCGCCCCACTTCTTTGCAAATTGTAAGAAAACTGAGCCACATCTAGCAACTTTGGCCAGTCCCTTTGTGTGGCACTCACATAGTGCCGTAGATATATCTCCAATAACGCATTCACTCGTTCAGTTTGCCCATCGGTTTGTGGATGCATGCTGGTTGAAAAGTTCAAGTTTGAACCCATTAACTTGAACAACTCCGTCCAAAATCGTCCCGTGAATCGCCCATCTCGATCGCTGATGATAGGTTGTGGCACTCCCCAATACTTCACCACATGTCTAAGAAACAAGCGAGCAGCCTCCTCAGCAGGACACTCCTTGGTTGTGGGGATAAAAGATGCATACTTTGAAAACCTGTCCACCACAACAAAAATGCTTGCAAATCCATCAGATTTAGGCAAACCTACAATAAAGTCCATGGATAAACTCTCCCATGGGCGCTCCGGAATAGGTAAAGGCTGTAGCAACCCAGCAGGAGCCTTCAACTCGATTTTATCTTGTTGGCACACCAAACAAGTTTTCACATAAGTCTCCACATCGTCACTCATGTGAGGCCAATAAAATCGATCCTCCAAGAGAGCTAAAGTGCGGTGCATGCCTGGATGTCCAGCCCATCTCGAATCGTGACATTCCTTCATGACTTCCTTTCGCAAGCTCCCATGTTGGGGCACATATAGACGTTGTCCTTGAGTGTATAATAATTCTCCCTCGAGCCAAAATCGCCTCGTTTTTCCCTCTTTAGCAAGCTCAATCAAATTTTTGGCCGTGGAATCGTGGGACAACCCTTCTTGAATGCGCTCCAATAAGGGACTATTGGGTTGGCTTATCGTTGCAAATTCCATCTTTCGGCTAAGCGCATCAGCTACAATGTTGGCACTCCCCGGCTTGTACTCCATGCTAAAATCAAACTCTGCTAGGAAAACCTGCCAACGAGCCTGTTTGGGGGACAACTTTTTCTGGGTTAGGAAATAACTATTTGTAACATTATCAGTGAATACCACGAACCTGGAACCCAGCAAATAGTGCCTCCATGTGCGCAAACAATGCACCACAGCAGTCATCTCTTTTTCTTGGACCGTGTATCTCCGTTCTGTCTCATTCAGCTTTCGACTCTCGAAAGCAATTGGATGTCCTTCTTGCATCAATACTCCCCCAATTGCATAGTCTGAGGCATCCGTGCGTACCTCGTACGCCTTTGTAAAATCCGGTAAAGCAAGTACAGGTTCACTCACCATTGCTTGCTTTACTTGGTCAAAAGCTTTCTCACACCGAGAGTCCCAGTCCCATACTTTGCCCTTTTTCAATAAGTCCGTCAAGGGTGTAGTGATCTTGGAGTAGCCTTCAATGAAACATCGATAGTAGTTTGCTAAACCAAGAAAGGACCGCAATTCCGTTACCTTGGTTGGTGGCTCCCAATCGGAAATTGCTCGGACTTTGCTTGCATCCATTCGGATCATGCCACCTCCTACAATATGGCCAAGAAAAGGTACCTCTCGTTGGGCAAATGAGCATTTTTCCTCTTTGACATACAGCTCATTTTCCCGTAGGACTTGGAACACCTCTCTCAGATGTCCAACATGCTCCTCAAGCGTCTTACTATACACTATAATGTCGTCAAGATAAACAACCACAAAGCGATCTAAGAAAGGTTGTAATACCTTATTCATTAGGGTGTAAAATGTTGCCGGAGCATTTGTCAACCCGAACGGCATCACCAAGAATTCAAAAGACCCATACCGAGTCACACAGGCTGTTTTGGGCTCATCCCCTTCGGCTACTCTCACTTGGTAGTACCCCGATCGCAAATCCAACTTAGTAAACCATCTCGCGCTACCAAGTTGATCGAACAGATCTGCAATGAGAGGAATGGGATACCTATTCTTCACAGTGATCTTGTTTAAGGCCCTATAGTCAATGCACAATCTTAAGGACCCATCATGCTTCCTTTGGAATAACACCGGCGCTCCAAATGGGGCTTTGGAAGGTTTAATAAACCCGGCATCTAGAAGTTCCCTTAACTGCTTCCTCAATTCCTCCAGCTCAGGTGGAGACATTCGATATGGTGCCCTTGCTGGTGGCTCAGTATTAGGCAACAACTCAATCTTGTGATCTACCTCCCT
Source organism: Gossypium hirsutum (assembly GCF_007990345.1). NCBI lineage: Eukaryota > Viridiplantae > Streptophyta > Magnoliopsida > Malvales > Malvaceae > Gossypium > Gossypium hirsutum. The sequence goes on along the minus strand of NC_053428.1, from coordinate 17,243,715 downwards.
CTTTGGTGGCAATGTCTTGGGCAACTCTGTGGGCATTACATCTTGAAAAGACTGCAACAACTGCTTCACTTCTTTTGGGATTTCTTCTTCGAATTTCTCCTCTGCATTGTTCCTTAAGGTGGCTAAATAGGAGACTTCGTTTCTACGTACTCCTTTGGCAAATTGGATTGCCGACAATGTTTTGCCTTCCATGTTTCCCTTTCTTTTCATTCGCACCATATAACGATGGTTCGAATCAGAGATCATCATGTAGTTCTCGGAAGGATGAATATACGCATTAAGTCGGTCAAACAAACTCAATCCTACCACAAAATCATAATCATCAAGTGGGATTACCTTAATGGTTGCCTTGCCTGTCCACTCGCCAAGTTTGAGTTCCACCCCTTTAGCCACACCCGTTATGGGAATACTTTCTGAGTTTACCGTTTTTATTCGACCCGAATCTTCCTCCACTTTGAGACCGAGTTCTTTCGCCATCTCTTTAGACATGAACAAATCAGATGCACCAGTGTCAACAAGGGCATTCAATTTTCTGTCTGCCACGATGATGTCCACAAACATCAGCCCATTACTCGTCTTGTCTTCAACACCGCCCAATATCGTACCAAGACTTTTGGTGTCAGGATTGGGCTCTTCGCGTGCTTCCATAGCATTGAAAGCGGCCCTCTTTGGACAAACACTCAACCGATGTGGACCTTGGCAAAGAAAGCATCTCATTGGCTCTTTCTTATCCCCTGGTCTACCATTATAATTCCTTGGGGCTTCGCCACTCCTTTCTGTTTGCTCTTTGTCTCCCCCACCATTGCCTTTGGGTCTTGGCTTGGGTTTGGAAGCATCATTATTGTCAAACTTTCTCCCACCAGCTTCGTAGAAGTTCTCTGCCTCAGCCATAGCTACAGTCAAATCGGTGATGCCTAGGCGGCGCAACTCTTGCTTAGCCCACATTCTTAGCCCATCCTCAAACATATAAAATGCTTCCTTCTCATTCAAGTCTGAGATCTGAAGCATCAGCTCACTAAACTCCCGCACATAATCTCGAATAGTGCCTTGTTGCGTAAGCCGACGTAACTTAGCACGAGCCTCCTTTTCAGCATGCTGCGGATAAAACTGCTTCTTTAACTCTCCTTGAAACTCCTCCCAAGTCCCAATGGTCGTTCCTCCACGTCTCTCATCCGTGGACCTACGTCGCCACCATAAGAGAGCAACATCAGTAAAGTAAATCGAAGCAGTGTTTACCTTAGTGGCATCATCCTCAATGCCTATTGCTCGAAAATATTGCTCCAATTCCCACAGGAAGTTGTCCACTTCTCTCGCAGACCTAGCCTCCTTGAACTTCTCGGGTTTTGGAACATCTACATGGCGTTGCTTCGATCTTGAAGTCAACATCCCATTTCCCAAAGCGACCTTACAAATTGTGAGCTCCCCCTTAAGCTCAGCAATCTCCTCTTTCATGGCAGTCACCAGGGCCTCAAGAGCTTCGTCCCTTACCGTCAGCTTGTCCGAAGTGGATCTAAGAGTGTCAAGTACGAATACTTTGCTGTCTTCCAGCAGTTCCTCCATACGGGTTAAGACCACTTCGAGTGTCTCCCTCATGTCACCAACAGACTCCTCGAGATTGACCACTCGATTTTCCAAGCTCGACAACATGTCCCTCGATCGACTAGCCTTCCTGACCCTCCCACGGGTCTCCATTGGCTCATTCTCACCAACTTCTCTCGACATATCTCAAAAGTGCTTTCGAACGGCTCTGATACCAACTGTCACGGACTTAAGATTCTTGCCTCAGAATCCGTGCGGCCTTAGGCAGTTTCTTACTCCAAAAAGCCTAAGTCAGCCTAACTTCCACAAAAGAAGGATTCAACAGAATTCCTCCCAAAACACAACTCAAGCGAAAGCAACTCAAAGCCAACAAGATGAAAGAAAAATGAGACAAGAACAAGCCAAGGAAAATAAGAACACAAGAGAGAAAAGTTTGAGTGAATGCTCTCAAGGATTCTTCTTACTCAAAACTCAAGTGCTTTACAATGAGGGAAGAGGTCTCTTATTTATAGTTGAGCCTCCCCAAATCCAACGGTGCAAAATTAAGTACATCAACGGCTATGATTAAAGGCCACCTACCACCAAACCTTTAAGAATATAAAATCATATCTTCTAAGATTACATATCTTATCTAAGATATGTAATCTTATAAAATAATATATTATATTTGTCTAACTTGTAGATGGGTCTTCAATCTCTTCAAGCAACGGGCCGGTCTGATTGGGCCAAATGGCCTCCTGCCTTCTTGATGGTTCACACAGATGTGTCATGGTTGCGGGTTCCCATGCGCAACCCATGACACTGTCAGGTTGTTGTCTAGCAACCACCGGTGGCGTTGTATTACACTTGATCTTACCCAAAAATGCCGACAATGAGGGTATACAACCACCGTGGTGTTTTCCTACATGGTAAACCATATCACTTATAATATTAAATGTGAATAAAGCTTTGTAATGAGCTATGCATGGTAATGGAATAAATGAGAGTGGGGGAATATAGAAAAAGGCATAGGAGAGATAGAGATGGTGGTTAGGGTAGGGATGTATGAGAGTGAGAGGGGGTCCCTGAAAGCCTGGAGAAAAAGGTTGGCATTGAATTGAGGAGTGAAGATGGTTAATGATAATAGGGGTCCTGTTACTAATGCTATCGCAAGATCTTCCGAAATTGGAATCTATCCTTTCATTTTTTGTACAATCATTGAAGGGTTTAGGATAATCCAATCACAATCACCACCGTCCCAATTCTTTATTATTTTCACAAGCTTTCTCCTTCCCTTTCTTCTTCACTTCTACAACTACTTCCCATGCATCAAATGCATTACAAATATTTTTATTTTATTGTGAAGGATATTTTCAATTTTATATATGGCTTTTTTAAAACTACAACTTAGTAATTTTATAAATAAATGTTTTATACTTAAATTAAATCGGATTAATCTCAAATGAATATAAATATAGGTTATTATAGAAAATAATAATAATTGTATCTAAGGGGAATGTTCGATCGGATCGAATCGAATAAAATTAAAAAAATAATTTTAAGTCCTCGTAACCATTGTCACCCACCGTAATCAATTTTATTATTAACTTTCATCCTCTCATAATTTATTTATTAATCTTTTATATACGAGTTAGTTTCTTTACTTGCTTAGTTGTTTCAATTATCTTCTAATTCTTGTCACCGTGTAATTTGAAATTAAAAAATATATTAAATGTAAAAAATATGATTTTTTTTATTAAAAGTTATTTTAAAGATAAAACGTGAAATTGATACTAACAGAAAATTTTAACACGAATATTTAATGACATCATTAATGTTAAATATGACTCCTATTTTCAGTCAAATTTGAGAAATAATCTTTCAATTAAACTATGTTTATTTGTTTCAATCAAACACTAATTAATTTAGATTATTTTATTATTATTTGACCTATGAATTTAGCCTATAAATAGGCTCTTTTATAACCTTAGAAAATACACTCATTAGATATTAGAACTCATAACACATTTAAAGAATTTTGAGTTTACGTTTTAAGGGTTCTTTGTTTTCGAGTTTTTGGGGTTTGTTTTAATCTCTATCTTTTGTACTATTCGTTCTTTTGCCATTATAGTAAAATTATCTTTGTCCGTGGTTTTTTATCCTCTTTGGAGGGGTTTTTCCACGTTAAATTTGTGTGTTCAATTTCTTAATTTATTTCGCTATTTTTTTTACTTGTTGCCTAATCGGGTCGATCCTAACAAGTAATATCAGAGTTAGTTCAATTTTCATAGATCAACTCATTCAGAGATGGAAACAATAATGTTTGAAATTGAGAAGTTCGATAGTGAGACAAATTTCAATTTGTGGCAAGTCCGGATGATGGCAATTCTAGTTCAATCTGGCTTGAAAAAGGTTATTATCAGGAAAAAGCCTGAGAATCTAAATAAAATAGAATGGGAAGAGCTTGATGAAAAGGCTTTGTCTGCAATCCAGTTGTGTCTCATGAATACGGTATTGCAAGAGGTATTGGTGGAGAAGACCTCATTTGCCTTGTGAAAAATGTTAGAAACTCTTTATGCGACTAAGTCTCTAGCTAACCGTTTAGTGTTGAAACAACGTCTATTTACGTTTCGCATGAACGAATGTGAGTTTCTTAGAGATCACACCAGTCAATTTATTACTCTTTTAAATGATTTAAAGTGTAACGACCAGAATTTTACGATTATCGAAAAATATATATTTTCGGGTCTTTGTTCCTGAAAAATGGATTCGTAAATATTTATTAAAAATATTTACAAAGTTAAGTGGGTGGTTAATTAGAGTTTAATGGAGTGAATTAGCTTAAATTAAGGATAATTAGATAAAATGATTAAATTGAATAAAGTGTGAAAATTTAATTATAGAATAAAGAAAATTGAAGGGACTAAATAAGCAAATAAGCCAAAATGAGTGTCAAGTGTGTGGTAAAAATAAAATACATATGTAATAAATATTGTATATACATTTGTTATACATGTATGTATCTACTTATTATTTAAGTAAATATTATATTTTTATTATATTATTCTTTTATATTAATTAAATAAAGTAAATAAATAAATAAAATAAAGACAAATGTGTGGCGATGATTTGATATAAGTGTGTAAATAAAAAAATGCATACACTTGTAATACTTGTATTTAATTACTAATAGATATTTACTATTTATAAAAGATATTTTTTAATTAAGTAATTATATTATAAGATATTTATATAATAAATAAATTTAATTATGACAAGTGTATGGAGATGGTGATATACAAATGTAAAATAAATATTTGTTATTTAAAAGATATTTAATATAGATATTTTATTTTTATTTTTATTTTTATTATATTATATATATAGTTAATAAAGAAAGAAAAAGAAAGGAAACAAAGAAAAGAAACAGAATGCTCAAACGAAAATGGGGGGAAAGAAAGGGGAAAGAAAGAAAAAAAGGGAGAAATTGAGGTTTTAAAGTTTTAAACTTTAATAGGTAAGTTAATTTAGTCATTTTTACTTAATTTTGATGTCTTAAAAGCCTTGGAATAAGGTTTTGGTGAAATTAAGTTGATATTTTGAAAGATATTAGATTTCTAGATATGGTTCATGTTAAATAAATTAAAGAATTAAGGGTTAAATTGATAAAATTTCAAGTTAGAAGTGAAATAAGGATTGAATTGTAAGGTAAATCATAAGTTTTGAATAGTAGGGACTAAATTGAAAGAATTTTAAAATTATGGTCCTATGGTGAAATTAGAGAGTTGAAATTAGTTTAAAGTGGAAATTGAATGGAAATATTGAGCTAAATGTAAAGAATAAAAGTTAGTCTCGGTTTAGGGGTTAAATTGAAAGAAATTTTAAATTAGAGTTTTATTATGAACACTTGATAGTTAGGTTGAATTTGATAGGAATTTGATAGTAAAGTGAATTAGTTAATTAAGACCTAATTGAAAATAAGGTGTAAATTGAATAGAAATTCAAATTATTTGTTATAATTAGTGCTGTATTAATAATATAATTTTTTTTTGTAGCTAATAAGTAACCCGAGACATCGACAAATAAAGGAAAAAAGAAAGTTGACGAAGAATAATTCGAGAAATTACGGTTTGTATTTCTATAATCCGAATTTAATTATTAATTGTTATATTTTAATTTAAATGTTTATGGTAAGAAAATTAAGGTAAGTGTAGTATATTTGATATTGAATTGAGTATTTGTGAAATTATAATTTATATGATATTTGAGTATTGGTATTAAATTTAAATTGAGTTGGTAATTAATCTGAATTTTAATTATTAATTGTTATATTCTGGTTTATATGTTATTGTAAGAAATTAAGGTAAGCATTAGTAATTGTTATTGAATTAAATTTATATGGATATATGTGGTTGATATGAAAATTGAATATTGGATGTATGTTATATTTGAAAAATATATTAATTGGGAATGTGATCATGAAATTAATTATGAATATGTGATTATTGTGAAATTTAAATATTTGTTATTGGAATGTAAAGTGAATTGTATTGATTTGAGAATATATGTGATTAATTGAAATGTGTATTGGTTGAAAAAAAATTGAAAGTGAAATTGAAAACCCTATTAACAGTATTTGGGCTAAGTCAAATATAGTTGACATGTCATAGGATTGGAAGTGTACAGAGATACTTCGACCATGGGTTGATGAGGCACTAATAGTGTCGTACTGTTACTTCGACTTTGTGTCGATGAGGCACTTCGTGTGTCGTACTGTTACTGTTACTTTAGTTTAATCCGATGAAATACTATGTACCGTATTGCTACTGTTTTCTTCGGCAACACCGATGAGGCACAATTTGCCGTACTGGTGTGTTTGGTTGGATCTGTGTATCCGTCTAGGTCCGAGTCATGTTAATATGGTAAATAAAGTTACTAAATAACTGAATGCTATTGAATAATTAACTGTTACTGAATAACTGACTGTTACTGAATAACTGATTATTACTGAATAATTGACTGTTACTAAATAAATGACTGTTACTGAATAACTGACTGTTACTAAACAATTGATCGTTACTGAATTATATAGATAAAGTGATTAATATTGAAAATACTAATTGTTATTGGAATGAATGAGTACAGAATATTGATTGACAAGTGAATTGTTAAATAATATTTATTAAAATTGAACAGTGAACTAAATTATGAATAAGACACATGAATTAAGTATCTCTGAATTGGATATGAATGAAGAATATTATTGTTCTAATGATTTGTGAATTTATTGTGAAAAGCTATTGGGTTAATTGATGACAAGAATTGAATTAGTATAAGGAATTTGTCTACGAATTGAACAATTAAATAATTGTGATTGTTATATGATTTTTAAGTAAATGTTATATTTTCATATTATTAAGTGTTCGGATTATAGAAATACCATTGAGTTCATACTTAGCGTACGATTTGTTTCTGTGCTTAGGGTAAGTTAAAGCCAGACCGTTGAATCAGCATCCTAGGCCAATCCCAAATTCAATGAGGTAAAGCATGTTAATTATTGGTAATGGTATGTACCTAGGATGTCTTATGTATGTCACTTTGAATTGTGAATGCAATAATGAAATAAGTAAATTTAGAGTTGGTAATGGTATAGGGTAGGAAATAGTTTATTTGGTATGAATTTGGGTTATTTGATAACGTATGTGAAATACTTAAAAAAACTCATCATATAGTAGTATAAAATTTCTAGTTTGACAAGTTAAGAATAAACTTAAATGTGAATTGAAGTGATTGAATGTATGCTTTTTGGATTGTTTGGTGTTATTGTATTGCAGGGTTGGTAAACTTGACATTAAGGCTCATTGTGAGTCCACATAGCTTGGCACACGGGTGTGTAGCCAGACCGTGTGAGACATATGGTTTATACATGGGCGTGTAGTTAGGCCGTGTATCCCCTATATCTTGAATTTTAGCTTCGAATTAAGCCACACGGTGTGCCCACACGGACGTGTCATGGAGACACACGGGCGTGTGGTACTGTTCAAAAAGGGAAATTTTGAGAATTACACGAAAATTTTTACAAGCTTTCGATTGAGTCCCAATTTATATTTATCTTCTATCTCGGGTTTCGAAGGCCTATTAAAGGGACAATAAGAAACATTTTATGAACTGTGTAATAATTATTTATGTTTTGATTGTAAACGAACTGTAATGACCGATAATACTCAGTAATCCTGTTTCGGTGACGGGATAGGGTTAGGGGGTGTTACATAAAGAACGTTGAGGTTCATATTGATGTTGAAGATCAAGCTATGCTATTATTGTGCTCTTTACCCCCTTCATACAAGTCTTTCAGGGAGACCCTAATTTATGGCAGAGACAAACTCTCGTTCGAAGATGTGAAGGGTTATTTGTTGAGCAGAGACAAACTCGACAATGAGCTTCATTTGGATAGCAAGGTAGATAGGCAAGCTTTCGTTTTGATAGCATCAAAGAAACGAGACAAAAGGTGTCGCTATTGTAAAAAGTTAGGTCACGTCAAAGCAGATTGTTATAAACTGTGAAATAAAAGAGCTGCTGAGAGAAACGAGGAAGATGTAACTGGTTGCTAATTTGACCAATGAAAGCGGAGATGATTTCTTGTTACTGTCAACGAGCGATAACTTCAAGCTCACGTCTGAATGGATCCTAGATTCGGGATGTTTTTTCCACATGTGTCCCAATAGAGAATTGTTCTCCAGATACAATTCGGTTGAAGGTGGAGTTGTGCTCATGGGAAACGATTCATCTAGTAAGGTAATTGGTATTGGTACTGTTAAAATTAAGATACACGATGGGACTTAGGACACTTTCAGATGTCAGGTATGTACTTGATTTACGAAAGAATCTCATCTCCTTGAGTATTTTAGACTTGAAAGAATGCAGAATCAACATTGAGTCGAGCGGCATTAAAGTATCTCGTGGAGCTCTCGTTTTGTTAAAAGGTAAAAGAACTGACAGTGTTTATATTCTGGAATGTTCTACAGTGACTGGTGAAATCGGACGTCCCTCGTTTGTTACAGAGTCGAAGTCAACTCGTTTGGAGCGAAGGCAACTTGGTCATAGGAGGAAAAAATGTATGACCGTTTCGTTGAAGAGATGTTCTTTTTTGGATGCAGGTTTTGAAAAGTTAGGGCACTGTGTTCTTGAAAATCAGACTCGGGTTAGTTTTGATTTGGTAGTGTACAAGTCGAAGGCTAGAAGTCTTCTAGTTTCTAAGCACAAATTTGACTCAGTTAATTCCCTACATAGTTCAAGATAGGCTCATGGCGGGCTTTGGCGAAGATGGCGTTGTGGAAATATGAGTCAAGGTGGAGATTTGTTAAATATGACTCCTATTTTTAGTCAAATTTGAGAAATAATCTTTCAGTTAAACTCTGTTTATTTGTTTCAATCAAATACTGATTAATTTAGATTATTTTATTATTATTTGACATATGAATTTAGCCTATAAATAGGCTCTTTTACAACATCAGAAAATACACCCATTAGATATTATAACTCATAACACATTTAGAGAATTTTGAGTTTACGTTTTGAGGGTTATTTATTTTCAGGTTTCCAGGGTTTAGTTTTTATCTCCATCTTTTGTACTCTTCGTTCTTTTGCCATTATAGTAAAATTATCTTTACCTGTGGTTTTTTATCCTCTTTGGAGGGGTTTTTTCACGTTAAATTTGTGTGTTCAATTTATCAATTTATTCCACTATTTTTTTTACTTGTTGCTTAACCAGGTCGATCCTAACAATTAATAATTTAATTTTAACAAAAATTGATAAAGATTCAACATGATTAAACAATTAAACAATATAAATAGTACAAAATATGAAATTTCATTTAATAATACAAATAATTTAAGGGAAAAGTAAAAGAATTTAGGTAAAAATAAAAAATATTATAGTTTAGTATTCGTTTTATATAAAATATTCGAATTATTCAAATTTAAATACTTGAACTCGAAATTTAAAAAAAAAATTGAGTTGATTTAATTACATTAAAATAATTTTACTGGTAACGAGCAAAAACGGAAAAGGGAAAACGCGTGTTAAAATAAAAGGAGAAAAAATGAGGTTTAAATTTGAGGCATAAGTGTCCTGTAGATATGATGCAAGGAATACAAAAAATCTTCTCAAGTTTGGAGGGTATTCTCGTCCTTTTATTCTAAGATGTGGGTAGACCCAAAATTCTCTCTATAATTAAGTTGCCTCCCTTTTCTTTAATTTATTCCATTTTGAAACGAATAAATTCATGCTTCTTTGCAAATTAGTCTAATCATTGTTATTCTCTTAAAAGAGTAATTAGTTAAAATCTAATCGAATCAATCATTGTACTCTCTAATGTGTTCATCATAATTTGTTAGGGTAGCAACAATGGACCTCCAAAGTTAGGTTAGCTTAGGGGATCGCAATATAATGCTTATGTTTGTACTATCAAAAAAGGGGACAATTTGTCAAGGATTCATTGGCGTACAACAATTAAGGTATTTTTGATGAAAAAATTTAATACCGAATTCCTATTAAGGAAATATATCTGATTTTACACGCTGATTAGTTTAAATCAATTCGATTTATCTGTAGGAAGAGACCCCATTTTCATCTCTTTTTTCAAAAACAAAAAAGATTTCAAATATTAAAAATATTTATACCAAATGCATTGATTCATTTCGTTTAACTCATCTCTCTTTGTTGAGTGTTTTTCTGTATCTCTCCTCATATGAGTTAATTCTATGTATTTATATGATACAATTATTGTTCATAGATGTGACATACTAACTAAGTTTCCATGCATGATGACATGTACTCTAGTTTAGGTTAACACGCATATACTTAAATAGTTCGCATATGCAAGATTTGCACCATGTGTAGGCGAACCCATATTACACGTCCTCCTTTATTGCTCGCCCATGTGCGAACCCATACAAAGTGTGGGTTAGGACTCGACAGACTAATGAATCAATGAGTTGATAATAGTTAGTATCATAACACTCTTAATTCTAATTATTTATTAATCATTATTTTTTTACTTATATAGTAATAAATAATAAAAATTTAAACTTTTAACTATCAAAATTTCAATAAATGTGAAGTTACTAATTTAAAAAATTTTATATTATAAGTATGAAAGCTTGAATTCATTCCTATGGAACATCATTCTCCATCCTCAATTATTAAAAAATATTTATAACAAATGCATAGAAAAAATAAAATCCTTAAAAGCTTTCATGAATAGAATTTCATGTGTATACTATTATGGAGCTTCAATCCTATATATTTATGATAATATGACCATGCTGTGAATACTTTTGTTGTTTAATATTTAAGATGATATTTTATGTACTTTACTTTTTATTTCTAATTATATTTTGGTGTATATACAGAATTTATCAAGGCAATATCACTGTTAGACCTATTTGGAACTGTTGTCGAAAGGTTTTGTCATGATAAAGCATTGTTATTGTGATCATAAAGATTGGACAACAATATGATGAATAGAAAGAAAAGCCATTTGAAATTTGACCATGATTATTTGATTGACCGGAGTTCATCATCGGGTTGGTCTAGCGATAATGTAGTTAAGATGCAATTATTTATAGTTGATCAATGTGATGCATCTCTATTTAGTTTCTAAACATTCCGGTGTCGTAATTATAGTTAATTTATTATTTTTCTTTATTGGGCTCTGTTTGCTAACAATGCAATATAGCTTGTAATGTTTTTTCCGTTATCTATACTACATACCATACATGTGTATTATTGTTGTTTATAGTTGTTATTTATGAAAATAATTCAATAAAAAACGACAAGCAAGGAGAAAGAATGAGGTCATAAGTTTTGTTTTTTTTTTTGTTTTTTTTTCTAAACTCGTATTAAATATAATAATTGATGCTAATGAGGGTACAACAAAAACTAAGGTTTTGGTAACCTTCAATCCCACCAAATGGAAATGCGATGTTTGGGTCCCTAATCCATAATACATAAGCTCAAATTAGGATTTTGGACTAAGAGTTAATTGGGTCTTGAATCTTTATTACATGTTGACAAAGGCTCAAAGCCTTTTCTCCCTTTTCCCTGGATAACATGAGCCATTCAACATGCGATGTCAATTTGTAGCACAATAAACAAAGAACGAAACAAACTTAAAGCTACTTCAAGAAAGAATGAAAATATTTAAAACAAACTTTTGCAGTCTTTTTTGTTTTAAAAAAAGGTGGGTCATGGAGATGAAATCACTGGTTTTAGCATTTGAATTAAACTTTGCTTAGTTATGCTTCAAATGGTCGAAAATGGAGGCGGGTATTGGCCTCCATCTTTTAATCCAAAACATCAGTATTATGTTGCATATCTTATGAAGAACAAAGATCACACAATTTTCAATTACGGCTGAAAAAAAATAAAAAAGAGAAATCGTTTTTCCATATTGGGGAAAAAAAAATTGTGATTGAATCATAAACATGAATCACACATTGCACTGCACCTCGAGATTGCAGAGAACATTATGTTGACCAAGTCTTTGCACGACTCTGTAAATGTATCCACTATTAGCATTCTTCTTATAACTTTGATTAAAACTAGCGAAGATTTCAAATACACGTCACAGAGTAAAATCATTAGCAAATGGTAATAATTAAAAAGGATAGATTGAAATCACGGGATTAGGTGAGATAGTAAGAGTGTTTTTTTATCTTAATTAGTAATTAAGAATTTAATATTCGTTTGGGGTATAGAACAATTTTAGAACTTGTGACTAGCGTATACCTCGAAACATGGAAAAATTGAAATCTTTCTCTTCGTCTCACAGGTCAATGGATCTTCTTAGTTGAAGGACCCCCTATATAGATAATACACGTTCCAATTGTTTTTTAACAAGTTTGGTTCTTTTAATATTTTTTAATCTAAATTTTCATAAAATTATAATAAATTTGTACTTTTTATTATAATTTATAATTTATAGTTATAATACTCTATAAAAAGTGATTACAATTCGCAACACTGACCATAATTCTAATTAGACCCATAATTAATATATTAATAATTAAATTATTAAATAAAATAAAATAATTATAAGTGTAATGTACTTCTACTGATTCACTATTAGGAAATATGTATATATTTAACTAGTTGTTAACGTTATTTAAGAAAAAAAAGTATAAATTAATTAAAATAATAAAAAGAAAAAGAAAATTAATCCAAATTTTTATCTTACTACCCTATTTTAAGGAATTGACCGTAATAAAATTACACTATATATTACGGTGTTATTATTATCGCAAAATCACTCATTTTATTAAACCTTCTTCTGCGCAGATCATTCGTAGAGCAAGTCACAAAGAAGACTAGACTTTTTTCGAATTAGAAGACTATGACCAAAGTAAGTGAATCATGGTGATACACGCTAGCTTCGCCTGCCAATGAAAAAAGTTTTATACATGAACTTTTGTTGCACATCCGTTTTCAAAGTTACCATTCAAACGCGGCAGGCTGATCACTTCGTGTTAGCTTCGACCCCTTCCTTGTTATAACAATGCCATTCAGAGTTATAGCGGCCCCTCCCATGAGTAGAACAAATCCTACGTTGGTTGACTCAGTCCTAACTCCTTATATATTTCATACCGTAAGTCAAATTTACTAATTCATGCTCACTTACCTAAGTGATCATCAATTCACAGCTCCAAGTAGTAGGGACAAAGTTTTTCGTCACAGGATTGATGACTTAGTTTATATCAAGAACCCCAACTTGCAATGGGCAATGCTAATATTAAACCCTTCTTTTTGGATCTACTGCATTAATGAATTCAACAAAGTAAAGATACTAGAATCCCTAGTCTTAGAAAACGCCTTTTTGATTCTTTGAAGGACCATAGGTTATAATGAAAATGCTTTAGTAGACCATCCCTGTTAATTAAGGGCATTTATATGTGGTATATTTGCAAAGACTACGAGACAAAACATAAATGACAGAGTGGAGAGATTGTAGTTTATGGTTTAGTTGAGGGCGAGGGCGAGGGGAGGGGGTGGAAATATGTATGTGCCATAGTAATAGGGGTCACCGCCCCGAGAATTGAGACAGTTGTCCCCTTCTTCTTTTCTTTCTTTTGTGTGTGATTAATGGCCCAAACACAAAGCTGGCAGATGCGCTTTCCAAGGACACCACTTTTCTTGATTTAATTGTCTTTATTATGCAGTAATTAGTAAAGTTAATGCAAGGGGTCATACGGTACAAATATTTTCATACCAAAAAACAAAAAAGATATTCTGTTCCCTTTTATTGACTAAATTAAACTTCGTTGAACTAGAAATTTGAATTTTGACTTATTCCCTCTCTCTAAATATTCCAACTCATTGAATTTGGACCTAAATCAGGATTATTTTTATTTTAGATTCCTTGGGTTAAAATTAGGACAGGGCTGCTGAGGTCATCGATAATAATACAGGTTTGTCTAAAATTTCTTAGCGATGAAGAAGAGGGATATGGCGGCATGGTAAGGGTTGATGATTACTACTACATTTATGGAAAGAATAAATGGCTTTAGGGAACAACAACAAAAAAAAAAGGGGATGAGAGGTGAGCGGGGCCCACTTCACGTTAATAATAAAATATTATTTGCGAGAACCTTCGCTTTAATCGAAGCCTTACTTTTGCCGACCTCGTTTATTGCCCACACCTTCAGCCTATTCCCCTCTTGCCCTTCATTTTCATTCACTGCTCTCACCCTCCACCCTCCCATGGCGATGCATGATATGCATGCATGCATGCCCACTGTTTTTTTACCCCTATCTGTCACTTCCTTACACTGTTAATTATTTATTTAGAAAGATTGGTCAAGGACGAAATCATGATTTCAGTATTGGAAGAAGGGGTTCAATAAATACAATGAGCAAATATTAGTTAAATAGGATGGCTTTAGTAGTGTAGTTATTGCAAGTCTTGGCAACCAACGGCGTTAGATTGAATTGAAATGAAGAGATAATAAGATTATTATAAGTTAAAATAATAGATTGATTAAAAAGTAGATAACAACAACATTGCTACCTAATCTGGCATCATCCACTATAAAATAAATACGGTAAACATGTTGGGTTGACAATTGCAGGGCATCTTCACTACATACAGAAACACACACTAATTACATTAATACAGTGATAAAATCCAACCACATCGATTGCCATTTCTTAACAGAGCTTAATTCCGACATATCCATGCAAGAATTCAGGGCATTGTAATGACAAGCAGAGCGGAACACAGACAGCATATCAATTTCTTATCCCTCGTTTCCAACAAATCTAAAATCAAATTATGGCAAATGTATTCAACTGATAGCTTAAGCTTGGCAATGGTGGGCAACAAGAAAATCTTTTTATATCAAAAGGTTGCTTCAAGAAACAACAAAAACATGGTTGATTGAAGATTAAACTACCCATTTTTACATTGTAAAAGGGCATAATATACAAAAAAAAAGAAGGAAAATTAATTAAAAATAGAAGAAAATTCATTGTTCTTTCTCTAATACAGAGAAAATCGGCTGGAGTTAAAGCCCACCTATTTTCTTGGGATTCTCGTCTAAATTCACTGCCCCCAAACATTCCAAATCCTCTCTCCGATGAAGCTCACGAACCTCCTCACCGGACCCTTGTCTGTCCCTTCTTCACCGTCATCCCCACAAACTTCAACACCACAACTTTTGCTACTGCTACTGGCTTCCGCCGATTTCGAGTCACATGATTCGTCCTTCCCTAAGTTCAAATCGGTTCGTTTCGAACCACCAGACCCATCAGCTCCACCGCTCTTCTTTTTCCTGTCTTTCTTGCTCTTTGTCTTCTTTCTTTGAGCTAACCCATCTTCAAAAGCATCTATAATCTCATGTATCAGCTGCCGGTTGGGCGATGAGTCCCACCTGACCCAGTAGCTCATATAGCACCTGAAACAATCACAGGTAAAAAGAGGTGGATGGTCATGATCGCTGCCGCTGCTGAAGCTGATGCTTCTTTTAGTCGGGTATTTCTGGGTGTTTTTCCGGTGGGTTGAGAAGGTGCTGAAATCGTTGTTAGCACAAGAGATGAGATAGGCCAAAACTTCCCTGTCTTCCGGGGAAAGAGCAGCCGCGAGGGCTAAGATGGTGGCAGGAAGGAAAGACAGATGATCGGTTGTGCTCGGAGGTGATGGATGAACCGTGCCTCTGCGGTAGAGCTTCTTCATGGTTAACTTTGATGTACACAGTCAGCGACAGAGAGAGAAAAAAAGTTTGAGACTTTTGAGTATGAAGGGTTAACGAGGTTTTTATATTATTATTCTACGAAGGGCAGAGAAGAGAATAACAAGTAATAACAGAAGAGCGGATGACGCAGTTGGGTCTTAAGAGAAACCTAGCCTGGGGAAGTGTGCGTTCAAGTGGGACACGGGACTTTAAATGGTGAAGGGTCCAATCATCAGAGCGAGTAAATTATATTTCTGTTTACTCAATCCATGTCGTTTCGAGTTGCAGTTGGTGCACTGATGCGATCGATATACCCATTTGTCTCAGTCTATCTCACTTCACTGTCCCGCTTTATACGTTACTATAATCAAATAAAGGTTGGTAGAACCAATAGAAATGGTGGTAGTTAGGTTCTACCTCATCTTGCCCCAACCATGGAGGGTACCCTAACCACAAGCCACTTCGGACATCCAATTCGTCAATCACCCTCACCCTCACCCTCACCCTCACCAACAAAGCTCGCTTTCCTGGAATTAGGACAGTAAATTCCGAGTACCGTATGTGTTTCCATAGTGAAGCTTAGCTACTAGATTATAGTTTCCTTGGTGTTTTATAATCAGGCTCTTCCACATACATAGTGAACAGAGAATTCCCAGGTGACAGCAGGGGTATGTAGAATCAGTTCGTCACAAGAACTTCGATCGTCTTCCTTCCTGTCTAAATCAAATTTATGCAAAAGTAGGTAGGTAGCGATTTTGCTATGAAAGTGAAGCTTTTAGATTAGATCATACACCCTTCTCCATACTCCAAGTATAGAAACTTATGTTTTAAATAAAGCAACAATACAGAAATTGATTCCAACTTATAATAATCCAAACATGAAAAATATCCTCATATGTCACCCACACCAATAATTGTAGCATTCAAGTGATTACCAATTCCACTAAAAACCAATGACAATAATTGGATATCGTTCTCAAGACAATCTACTGATCTATGAAGAACTTTGCAGACGTGTTTTAATCCATGATTCAAGGAACTGCAGCTCCTCGTTGCTTATTGAATGGTCAAGACCAGGATAAGCCTGTAGTATCATAGGAATTTCGGCACATCAGTAGCTACCATATGAAAAGCACCAGAAAATCAGACAAAATGTTCGCAGTATATACCTTAAATTCACAGGTTACTCCTGCTTGTTGAAGGAAAGGAGGCCCCGCTTGTCCAGCCTCAAAAAGCACCGTTCTGTCAGCCATTCCATGGGACCACAAAATAGGTGTCTGCAAAAGTTTCGGGTCTCAAATCGATTTGTAAGCGTATGTCAAAATAATGACAAATTCCAGTTTGTTTAGGAAGAATTAATTAATCTCCAAAACAACCCATAGCAGATGACAAATTACTATTTATCCATGAAAGCATAAAAGACGGTTACTAATTGCATCTTCGTGAATTAGGATGCTAATGATAGTTTACAGACTAATACTCTTACAAATATTTGTTGGAAATATATTTCAGACAAGCAAATGTTCTATTTGTCGGATATCACTTGCTTATCATCATTCGTTAAATGCAGTCATCAAATAAGACAGGAAAAGGAATGGGAGTCAAGTATTAGTAAACTAGATAAGTGCATTTAACAGAAATCACCTTCTTTGCATCTTCTGGGAACTTTTCTACCATTGAAGAATTGAAAGGAACCCATCCACTGAAGACTGCACCTCCACCAAGCTTTTTTGGGTACAACAAAACACTAGCCAAGGTCAAGGCACCTGAAAGAACTTGTTACAATTTGTAAGATACCGCAAGCAATGCAATGAATTATGCTCTGATCCTAGGAGAGATTTCCTACCTCCTTGACTAAATCCACACACAAATACGTTATTAGGATCCGTCCCAGCAGCTACTTCTTTGTCTATCATCGCATGCACATTCTGAACTGCTTTAAGGACATCACTTTCAGCTTTTGGAGAATCCTATACAAATAAGCAACAGCAAACATCAATTGAATCACCAGCACCATAAGCAGAGCATTCAAATCATCATGATGGGAAATATAGAATTGGTTTTAAGACCATGGGAACCTTTCAAGAGTAACAGCAAAGTAAAGATAAACAGTTGCAAGACATTGACAACTGGTCTAATGCAAAATATCTTTCACCTTACACCATAGCACAACAGGTCCCAAATCCTTTTTAAAGAAGTTTATGAAAATTGAAACGATAAAACTTAGTCTTTGCTTGGCAAGATGGAAAATTGGAAGTGTAGAAAAGAAAAACCATAGGAAATATATGTATTTTTTTTTCTTCCCATCGAGGTGACTGGTAGAAAAGAAGAGAGATCATCATTTTCCATCCTCATGCATGAAAACAAATCATAGGAATGATAGGAAGACAATGAGAGAGGAATGTATGTTAATTCAAAATTATGCATTTTTCAAAAGCTTCATTTTCTTTTCTCTCATTTTTGAACTCTACCAATCAATGAAACGAAATAAAATTACTTTTGCTTTCAATTTTTTCATCTTTCCTACGAAGCACACTACTGTGGAAAAAATACTTTCTTTCTACCTGTTCAATTTTTCATATTTTCAATTTTCTTTCCATTTTACAAAGCAAAGACTTAGTTTCAGAAAAACAGGTTGACCGCAAAATCTAGGTAATCATACTTGAGGAAACTTTGAATGTTGTGCTTGAATAATTTTAAAGCCAAAGTCAAAAGCATATGCAAAGTTCCATCAATGATATTTTTGCACATAAAAAGGAATTCAGTCAGCTGATAACGATAAAAGAATTAACAAGGGTGGCATTTTCATTTTTGTGATCCATTGCACATGCAGATTGTTGATGTAACAGAAAGCCCACAATAAGCATTAACGTTAAGAAAGACAACCAATGGTAGAACAAACCAATAATAGGAAGCATATACCACCAAAACTCAGTTTCACTTAGGTTTGGATAGGAAACAAAAAGGCAGAAAAAACCACTACATATAAGGATTAATAATAAAGCCTACATGAATTTGTTTTCAAGAATACGAATGACACTACCTAAATGAAATCTGAAAGAGAAATGCCCTGCAGTATGTCAAATTAGTATAAATGAAACGGAAGGAGAACAAGCATTACTTACGGCTGTGACAGGAATCTCCTGAATGTCGAACCAAGAAGGCATTCGCATTCCATCTGCAAATAAAAAAATGCATCAGAAAGAACAATTGCCCTATCGTTATGGATGTTAATCAGCTGTCTTGAACAGCATCATCATTTTTAAGAATGAATCTAGAGTTGACTCATCAGTTAAATCGTCTGAGGTACGAAACTTTTAAGAGAATATAGCAATTTGCCACAGTAGTAAACCTTAATTCATGAGCTATCAGGTATATATATATAGGTTTAAAATACCCCGATATATCAAAATCAAAGATATTGACATTCATGCCCATGTCAGCTGCTAAATTTCCATGCAGCCGATAAAAAAGGGTTCCTAAGAATATTTACCACGGCAATACTAAAGGATCATGAAAGTCTATGCAAAAATTCAACTATACTATTGCTATGAATACTTTCCATAGTAAAGTCTATGCAAATATGAGACGGGTTCCAAACTTGAAGTGATCATTGTCGATCATTCCTAAACATTTTCCCCCAAACAAATTTCCCAATGTATTAACTGACTGTAAACACTGAAACTCTAATTAAGCTAGAAAAAATCAGACCCATACACATCAATTCATTCAAAACACGAAAACAGAAGTCAATAGGCAGAACCAATTCGTCAAGAAAATGTATAAAAAAGAGGCTTACAATTGCAGGTGACAGGGTTTTCAGGGGCAGAAGGGAAAGACCATTTGGTGTTTCGGAACTCGGAAGACCTAAAGAGTGTCTTGATGGGTTCATTGGCTGGACCAGAGTCACCAAGCCCGTGAAGCCAAAGAACAAAGCTCCGGGCAGCCATGGAATCAGACTTCGGGGAAGATGATAGGTGGCGCGGTTGGAGGAATAGTATGAAAATGATGGTGCTACCCAGGATCACAGCAAGAAGAACCATGGGGTTGGTTAACAATATAGAATGCATATCTCTGGTCCTGCACGCTGACCCTTTAGTCCTCCAATACATTGATCTTGTTTTCCAATAATTTCCCAGAATTCAGTTGGTAGAAAAAGCCCAATGTACCTACCAGCAATTACTTTACCTGTTATCTCCATTGGGAATAGCCCAGTTTATGTTCTTTGATATAAATGGGCCTTATTTATTATCTGTACTTAGTGGATTCAATATGGTTGTTCTTCGTTTCTTAACATCAAAACCATTGTCTTCTTTCTTAATGGATTTTGGTTGTCGTTTCTTGGGCCAACTTATAGTACAGTTAACTACACTTTGCTCCTCCAACTTGGTGCTCAAGCTCAGAGTTATTTTACTACTAATTTCAATTCAATAATAGAAAGTTAAGCAAACCAAAATAATCTGTTTTTTGCTTGTGGTTGTGGGGTCTTCAGGTATCTGACTGACATTTTTTGGAAACGAGTATCTTTGCCTTTAGTGCCCTTATTTGCCTCTAATTGTCTTGTTGTGCAGGATCCATCGGATTGGTGGGGAAATCAGCCAAAATCCCACCAATAGTCTCTCATCAAGTGGAACTGCCTCATTTGGCAACACTCTTGTACCATCAACTTTAACCTTAATCAATAATCCTCTGTTACTTTTAGCCAGCTTTGCCAAAAATCATACTACAAGACAACAATGCTAATACAAAATATATACTTAGACACATGCATGCATCCTCTAATTGAACCACCTAATAACATATACGCCAGCAGGGTACAATCAAATATGGGTTTTCTTCCTTTGCCAAAAAGAATCAATGAATTTATATACATATTAATCCCCCGACCTAATTCCACTAAAATTAAAGGCTTTTTTGCCCATTACTTACGATTTGGTAATGACGATATTATATATATTCTGTTTTGTTGCACTTTCCAAGTGTCACTATCTTTTAACTTTTGGACTCTATTCCTGCAGTGCGTGCCAATATGGGAATAAATCCAAAAGGAAGCTAATAATTAGGGTTTTTTACTTAAATAATACAAAAAAATAAAATTAATAATTAAAATAGTATGTCCATAAGATTATTTATTAAAATGGTATAGTTTTTATTGGAGCTGCATGTCAGATTGGCGTCACCGGACTGCAATAGGCGGCACTGGACTGAAATGTAATGGTCTAAAGTATTTAGGGACATGTGATGAAATTTTTCTATTTTAGTATGGCTGTTGATAAGGAAGGGAAAGGTTAGAGTCCCAAACGTTAAATAGGATTAATTGTCTTTTAAGCCTTCCTTATTTATTATTTTCTTTTTATTCTCTTTCACCTCACTATAATATGTTTAAACAAACCCTTAACCCATTTTTGTAGTTAAATAAGCCTTAACTTATGGATTTTATTCATAAAAGCCTTATATTTTAATATTAAAGTAAATATATATATTTTGAATTTCAAGCTCTTATCTTAATTTTTTGTTGATGCAATAAAAATTATATACAACTTTAACATCAACATAAAACTAAAAAAGTAATAAAAAATTTCGAAAGAGTAGTTAAGAATATCATGTATATAAGCACTCTCAAGAAATTTAAAATTTTTATTTTTTATTTAATAAATTATTCTCATCAAATTCACATCAACATAAGATGTGAATTAGTTTATATTTTTTTAAATAGCTTTACTTTGGGTAAAATATATTTAATTTAATATTAAAATAAAGGGGTTTTATGAGAAAAAAACCATAAGTCAAGGGCTTATTTTACTACAAAAATAAATTAAGAGTTTGTTAAACACAATATAGTGTGTTGAAGAGAAATAAAAAGAAAATAATAAATAAAAATGGCTTAAAAGGAAATTGACCTTATTTAAAATTTTGTGCAGCCACTCTGTTAGGCGGCACCTTTTCCCTCTCTTTTCAACAGCCATACTAAAATAGAAAAATTCCACACAAGTCCCTAAATACTTTAGACTATTACATTTTAGTTCAGTGTCGCCTATTGCAGCCCGGTGACGCCAATCTGACAGGCAGCAACAATAAAAACTATACAATTTTGGTAAATAATCTTATAGACATACTATTTTAGTTATTAATTTTATTTTTTGTATTATTTAGGTGAAAACCCTAATAAATAGAAATAAAAAGAGTGGTCCTCTATGGCCCTAAATAAGAGCTACCATTGTTTCAGTACAGGTCAAATGGTAAGAGTAGCAAGAGATTTAATGAATTCATATGGGGCACAGACTCCTTTTAAAAATAATATTTGCTTAGGTTTTCGGTTGAGTTTGAAATGCACCTATGTTGTATACTAAATTTCATTACCCCCAAGAGATAAGATTGAAATCAATCATATGAAACGAAGCATTAAAATAATAGGAATAGTTGGTGAGCATTAAAACCCCATAAACAAGGCATATGACATTAGAGAATGATAAACCAAGGAGACAGCTTGGAAGGAAGGAATAGAAACTGTAGAATGTACCTTTGCCTGTCTGTCATTCTTGGTTGTGAAGCTTTCAAGTAGTAAGACATGACTGTGGGAGTATGTGCAATTTTAGTTGCACTACTCGTGAGAAAAAGAAAAAGAGTGAAGCCCAAGGTATCGTGCTAGGAGCCTAATGTATATAGTATAATAATATAAGCCCTTGGCTCTTTCCTCCCATGTCCTTGCCAAATACAATGGAGCTTCTTGAGGCTACTAGATAAGTATTTTTATAAATAAAAAATTGTTAAATTTTGTTGATAAATGAATAAAGAATATAATACTATCAATTTTGCTTAAAAAGCGAAAGATTATTAAACTCAAATTATACTCTCGACCTTTTTAATCAATACAATCGATTGAGCATTAATTTAATTGGTATTAATATTGGTGCCAATAGATGTGAGTTATGGGTAGTTTAAAATCAAATTGATAATTATTGTTAAGTTAAATTATGTAACATTTTAAAATAATAATTTTGATTGCTTTCACAATTTAAAATTGTGTGAAATCTCATCGCGAGAATATATAAAGCTCAATTTTAATATGGTCTAATATGAAATGAACTTATAATCATGGATTCAACTCGATCATCAGATTATAGATTATAAGTTCATAATCCCAACCCATTCTCATTTTTTGCAGAACAAATTTATTAATTCTTTGATTTCAATTAGTAAAAATGGACTTTGAACTAAAAAAAAAATTGTAGAAGCTAAACTAAAAAAAAGGTTTCCTGAACCATTATAATAATCGTGTTCATTGATATTCTTATATAGTAAGTGCTATCACACATATAATCATACTCAATTCTAAAGAATTATTTGGTCTTAAAAGAAATTTTCTATAAATTTGTACACGAGGTTATTTATTAGTTTTATTTGGTCATTAATAACTTTATTTTTAGATGATAGTAGATAGAAACAATGCTGGTAAAGAATTCTATTAAAAATAATGTTAAAAAGCCTTAAAAGATTAGATTCAAAATTAGAAATTTTACAACTTTAAATACAATGTTTTTATTTGCCCATTTACTCTTCCACAAAAATAATATCTGATGAGGTGAATTATTTTTTCTAAACTTTTTATTCTAAAACTGCTTCATAATTTAAAAACTTCAATTATTAAAATCGAAATAGGCAAAGCGTAGAGATAGCAGAAGCAGGAGGTTTATTTCATCTCCCCGTCGAGACGCGATTGATTTTAAAAAGAAAAAAAAAAGGGGGTAATTAAGGCGTCAATAAAATATCATTATAGATTCAAAATTCAAACAATGGTCCCCATATCTGATAAAATCTGGAACATTTCTGCCCAATGAAAAAGATAAAAATAAACAAATAAGACACCAAAGAATAATACAGTTTCAGTCAGTCATTAATATTTCTTATGTCATCTACTACGTGAAAGAAAAAGAGAGAGTTCATTTTGGGGTTTACAAGTAGGTATGATGAAAGCACGTGTCTGCTTCTGTGAGCATTTTCATGGCTGCCTTTTGGAACCATGAACGATCCTTATTAATGGCGGTTTTGGCATTTTCAATATATCCCCATATTCCGAATTTTGGATTTTAATCTTCTCCAGGCAGGCTCCAGAGGAATCAACCAAGATTAGCCTAAAAGCCTGGAAAATGACTCTTCGTTTTGTTTTCACTCTTAAGTCATAACACTTTATTTTTTTTTTAACGAAGAATTGGCGATAGATAAAAAGAGAGAATCTTGGGGAACATGTCAGTTCCTTTCGATTTTTTTTTTAATGGAACCATCAAAAAACAATAAACAAATAGAGGAACAGTGTTTGCAGATGGACCATCCATCTTCTTCTTCCTTGTCTGTATTATACCTCAATAGATTCCAGAAATCGCAAAAAAGTCAAAACGAATTTAGTTTAAAACGTCTGAGAGATGTTCATATTTTATCGATGTACTTTTGCTAAATTCTGCTTTCAATATTCAAACGTCTGGGATGTGGTGAGAATTTAGTTTCCCCAAATAATTTAGTTCACAATAGAAAATGAAAACGGGGGGTCTTATTACGACTTATCTGGTGCTAGGCCACGTTCTGGATTCCTTTTAGCCAGCCATGTCTGAGACTCAAAGCTGCGCCTACCGGGTGAACTGTATACTCTGACTCACTCGAGATTCACACACACACAAGTCCTTTCAAAATCTTAACACCATTATTAATCATAGCTTACACAGATCTGCAGCCTTGCCTTGGGCAATCCCATCTTGTCTTCTTGTCCTCTTCCTATAAATGCATCCCATAACTCCAATTTTCTTTTTTCTTTTTTGTTACAAAAATTAGTCCAAGCCGCTAACATTAAAAATAAAGTTAACTGACCAAATTATGTCCACATTACTATTTTAGTCCTTTAATTTAGGTATTAACATTTAAATTTATTTTTATTTTAATAGTTTATTGTTAAATTATTAATGATTTTTTTAAATTAATATAATAACACGTTTAATCCTAAATATTTATATATTTTATCAATTTAATTATAATTTTAAATAATTTAATAAATTTAATATTTACATTTACAAATTATATTAATTTGATCATTAAACTCTCTACTAAAAACTTTTAACTTTTAAAATAGAGTCATTTATATTTATTAATTGTTTTATTTATAGTTAAACTTATCCAATTTAATACGTAACTGTTTTTGAAATTAAATGTCATATTTATCAATAAACTATTCATGTCAAAGTGTGTTTTTCTTTTTTTCATTGTTAAAAATATTATATTTTTTCATTTACATAATACATATTCTTAAATTTACTTTTTTGGGATATTTTGACAGATATCCCTAAAGGCTATCACTTACAAGTTTATTTTTTCATCATCTCTTTTTTCTGTGCGTGCAAATTTCATTATATTTATCTTGTATGTTTGAATTTGAATTTTGATATATTGTTTTTCAAACAAAAAGTAATTTACTATTTCATATAATTAATAAATATAATTGGTACTATGTTTTAATAAAGTGTTTGTTTGTTGAACCTAGAAATCAAAATTTAAAAGGTTGATAATATTGAACTTTCCCTTTTAATTTATTTGTTTATTTGTTTATGACATGAAAATATTATAAAGCTCTGATGCTCATGGTAAAACCACCCATAAAGCATACCATAATTTTTTAACTTCGTTTATCTATTTTGGTCTACATATTTTAGAAGTAAAATGTTGAAATATTGTATTTTTGTTGAGTGAAAATTGCTTTATTCTTGTACTACCTAGCTCCTTTATTATTGGTTTTTTTTGTTATTTTCTCCATATTATGATATTTTCTTCAACGTACATAAAAATAGTCGTCGAAGTTGATTCTTGAAATTAGAAATTAAATCCAGAGTTAAAAAAATATAGTTTTACAAAACTTAATTGTTCAATTAACAATTATATAAAAAAATTTATGAACATTTAATTTTTCATAAGAAAAAAAATAAAAGAATTAATTAAATTTCCTTTTGTTATATTGATAATGTTTTTTTTTATAAACTGATTATGAGATTATTATGTATGTTTTATTTATTTTTAATTATTTACGGAAGAGTAAAACATTTCATAGATATGTAATACATCTGTTCTAAAAACTGAAAGCTTTGGTTAAGAAGTTTGAGGATTAATTTGATAGAATTTGTAAATGTGGAGCATTAAATTTATTAAATTAATTAGAATTAAGATCAAATTGATAGAAAATGTAAATATTAATGGCTAAGTATGTGATTATACCAATTAGAAAAAGACTTTTTCGTTGTCAATTTAACTGTGGGTATCTAAATTAAAATTTTTTAAAATTGAATTATCAAAATAGAAATATAGACATAATTAAGTGACCATTTATGTAATTTACCTAGAAAAAATCTTACAATATGTTGTCACTCTTAATTGGAAAGAAATTATCATCATTTCAACCAACAATTTATTGATTATAAATGCATTGTTGGTCACAATGGCAATTTAAATTTTATGTTGGTGAGGAAGAGGTCAATATCGAAGAATTCGTCTTTTCTTTTTGGTGGGTGAAATCCATGATAGTCCCATACCAATTTGGTACTGGATGCTATTATCATCTTAAATTGGTACAATTTTAAGTTCCTTGCCTAAAATTTTGCTACTTTTCTTTTTCTTTTTTTTTTAATTTATAATTTCGTTCTATTTCAATTTTTTTAATTTGATCAATTGAGTTTTAACTCAATTGATATTAATATAAGTGTCAATGCAGGAGAATGTGAGTTTGAGTACTGTGAAGCGTATTATTTTCTTATTTATAAGTTGGAGAAGCATTTTGTAAAAAAAAAAGATATGATTAAAACTTACAATGAGATTGTTTAGAAAAAACTTTTTCAACTAATACTGATTGATATATAAAATTATAAAATTGATATTTTAAATTAAATTTTTTATAATTATAAATAGAATTAAACTATAATTTATTTAAAAATATATTTGAGATATATTTATAATTTATAATTACAAATATATTTTAAATATATTTAATAGAGTAATTGAGATATGTTTGTATACATATAATTTATTAATAAAATATAAACATACATAATTTAAAAATATTAATAAACCCAAAACTATATATCAATACACATTTATAACAATAAAAAACCTTTAGTGCACCAACAAAATACTGGTTACTTACCTCGGGAAATCCAAATAGATGAAGTTGCTCGAATCCTTTGACGAGGTAAACCTAAAATAACTCAGAAGGGATTGTCGAATGTCGATGAAGTAAATATATAAAGAAACTGCCCTTCACTCATCGCTAATTTATGTCATTTGGCAAAAAATGGAAAAAAGGAAATACCATTTTCAAAAATATCGTGTAGGATCAACAATCATTTAAATCCATGAAATAAAAGCACATAAAAACAGCACATGTCACATTCTTGATACGTCAAAATTAAACATTTAAAATCCCATAACCCTTTTTAAATTAATCTCTTTCTTTTTTGTGTACAGCGGTGGACCATTTGATGCTAACAATGGATCATATGTAAATGCGCAAACTAATCAATTTGATGCACATTTCTCATTTGTCATTGCAATGCACCAGGCATTGCACCTTTTTGGTAGGGCGCTGCTCTGCTGTCCTCAAGCTACCCAATTTTACTGGTGCTGACACTTGATACATGGAAACCATGCCAATGAAAATTGCAAATGTCAGGTGAATATTATGAACAACTCTGAAATTATATATACCTTTAATCAATGAACTGAAAAAAAAAACGTTTTATTCCGATTAATTGCATCCATAATCTTATGCCTTGTTATGCTAATGTTCTTGAAAATTGAACTTTCAAAATTCTATATGATAGTTTGATATTGATAATTAAGGATGTTTATTATCTCAAGTGTGGCTTGAATTTAAGTTGTGTTAATTACGTTTATTATTCGAGTTTTGTCCTATTATTATAAATCATCAAAAGAAAAAAAAAATGACTAGTTTCTAATGTTCCAACATTTGTGATTATATATTGCTTATACACTGTTTTTTTTTAGGCTAAGTAAATCTAAAACAAGATAAAAGTGTCATAAACTTTTTATCATTTTGTTTAAAAATATAAATTAATAATTACAAATTAGATCAAAGGGTAATTTGTCATTTTATTAAAAAATTTATTTATTTTTATTATTAAAAATTAATCTTTTACATTAATATAAAGCACATGTGACATATCACATCTTATTGATCTATCAATTATGTTAATTTTTAACAATAAAAAAAATTAAAATTATCAATAAAAAATTAATTTATTATTTAATTTAACATATAAAAATTCATTTAATTATTTTTTGAATAAACTCTAAATATTAGAGCGTTGGTTATACTTTTACGGCTAAAACAATGGTAGAAGGCAGTTGCAATCAAAAAAAAAAAAAAGGGGGCCATTTGGGAGTAGATACGCGTCCCAATTTCAACAAATGAAATAATGGGTAATTTTTTACTAGGCTTGCACATGGCTCATCATTTTGGTGACAGACGAAAACCATCAGCTCAAAAAAAAACCTCAACCATTCTCTCATTTTTCTCATTCTTTCACACCTTTTAGATTCCTAGTCCCGACACTATTTCACCACCCCACCATTATCCTTACAACGCAACCACTTACCCCTTCCCCTTGGGGTCCCAGTTTAAGTTGTCATTTTAGTTAAGTCCCCTCAATTATGAATTTGTGATGTTTCAACCCTTCCATTTTTCTTTTTCTTTCTTTAATACCCATTTGACTTATGTTCATCACATGCTTCAGATTCATTGGTTTACTGTTTTTTCTTTTTCCCCTGTGGGATCTGCTAAACATCAACATTCTTTTTATCCAGTAAAGTATTTTGTTCATCATTTTATATTAGGTTGTTTGGGCTTTCTCCAACTCCATTGTTACATTACTTTTTCTTTATTATATACACTTTCATCCAAAAAAAGGGCTGGAAACTTTAGTTCTAAGTTTTGACATTCTTGTAAAAAGGAACAAGAAAAGAAGGGAAAAAAAAGAAGCTTTTTTTTTTTAATTCAAAAGTGTTGTTGAATTTTAATCCCTGAAAAAAATGAATATTTTAGTAACAGGTTTCTTTTTTTATTGCTTGTTAGCTATCCATGTTAGAGTCATTTTCTGTTGATTGCTGAAGGGGCTCTGATTTCTTTTAATAATAATAATAGCAGCGATTAGGTTGGCGGTGACGGGTGACGGAGAGAATTACCTACCGCACACACATTAGTTCGGGATTACGCCGTTACGGTATCAAATGAACAGTAGCGGGACAAGAATCCTTTGGTTATGATTTAGTTCGTCTCCTAATTCATAGAATTTTTCATATTTTGAGAGTAATTAACTTTTTATGTTGAGGAAGAAGATCGTTAAATTTAGCTTTACTACTTTTCTTCGTATACACATACATATATATATATCCCCACATCACATGCCGTCATGCAACGGCATCACTTTCACATTGGGACTGCCCTTATTGCACTTAAGGTCAACCCACTTGCATATGTTTCATATATATTCAACTTCTATATCATTTTTCATTTTCATTTTTTTCCTAGGAAATAATCATCAAGCATCTAGCATATCAACTTCCTAGCTTCAAGGATCAAACGGTCATGATATTCTATAATACTAATTTCAAATTTATGGAGCAATATTTATAAACATTGGATGCCACAATGATGATGACAAGATGTATACCAAAATATGTGCAGCATATGTAAAGGTGATCATAAATTCCATTACCAATGATAAAATGTAATTTACCTTGTTAACGATTATTTGATGAGATGAGGGTTAAATTCTCATATTGGGTATTAAATAATTTTAAAATTTGTGATCAACATTTATTTTTTAATAAATTTATAAAATACAAATGATTAATTATTAATTTCGTTCTAATAAATACATTAAAAAAAATTGCCTTCGATACTAATATTATTGAGACTTTATTTTTGCTATCAACATAGCGACAATAATAATAAAGAATAATTATTCACTTAGATAAAGTAAAGAAAAGGTGTAAATGGCAGCCATGTTACTTAAATTATTATTAATCATTATTATTAAAGATTGAAAAAATGCTGGAGAATCTAATGTACAGTTTTTTTTTTTCAGCTTTTTAGATTCTAATAGCGAAAATTGCCTTTCATAATTAAAACCCATTAGTAAAATTATATTCAACTAAAACGCAGTGTTTATACTTTAGAAAGCGCTGTAATAATTAGTTTTGGGTACAATTATTTGTAATTATATAATTGTAGTATAATTTAGTATAATTTATTTATAAAAAAAATTAATTTTATTAAAAAATATTTATAGAAAGTGTTGTGAAAAATATTGAAAACTTTATAAAACCTTTTTTATTATAAATTTTATATATTATAAATTTTATATCATTTTTTCACTTTATTTACATATTATAAAAAGAGTTATAACATAGCATAGTTCTTTTTCCAATATAAGTTTATATATATATTTTTATGATTAAAATTGTAAACTATTTGTACTATAGACTCAAATATTATATGATAAATGCTGATTATGCAAATACAAATGGTTTTCTTGCATCATATTGTGAGATATGATATCATTTAAGGGAATTGAGGTAAACACAAGCACGAGAGATGACTTAGGAACTCTTTAGTTTGAAACATTCAAAGATTCAAAATGTAGTTGAGAGAATATTTATTGTTATAAAAAAGTATTTTTCGTATTAATAATATTACCTTAATGTAGCATAAAAAATAATGGTAGATCATACTAGCATGTTACATATTCTATGACTTCATTCATAAGTGGATTTGAATGATTTATACTTCGAAGAGTACATTGAAAAAAAGATATTAATATCTAATAATTATGAACTCAGTCAATGACTAACATTTAATAAAAATGAATTTATACTAAATATCAACAACTACGAAACACTAGAACAATTAGACTAATTTTATATAATGTTTATTTTTCTTGTTATTTTTATTATTAATCTTATTATTAACTAATTTTTTGGACTAACATGATTTTATTTTAATTTTTATAACTTATTCTTTTTGTGATGCTAATAAAATTTTTATTATAATTTAATAATTATGTAATTAAAAAATAATTACAAATATTTCTAGTACTCAAATAAATGGACCCAAAATTTGTAATTCCTAAGATCCCCTATTTTTCTCTATCATTTGTTTAATACTTTCTCATTCCTTTTTTTTGGTTCCCTCTTTGTAGTCATTCGCTAAAAAACAAAACGCTCATCTTTCCTTTCATCTTAAAAAAACATAATAAATTCTCACCTTTTTTTTTTTCTTCTCAAAGTTTCTTTTTCTTATTCCAAAGAGAAATGGAGAGCCAAAGAACTGTTAACAAAGAACCCAAAAATCTATCACCATGTAGCAGTGGAAGAAGAAGCAGTACGAGCAGCCATTCAAGTTCACCCGAATTCGAGTTTTGGATGGTTCGAAACCCGTCTTTTCCTCAACCCGATCTCACCTCCGCCGATGAACTCTTCGTTAACGGCGTTCTCCGTCCTCTCCATCTATTTGCCAGCAGACAACCCGAAGATAACCCACTAACCGAGCAGAATCCACCCGCCGCGTCAGAACCATCTGTACCCGACCCAGAACCCGAAGCCGGTCCTCGTATAACATCCCAGTCGCTGCCTGTTTTATCAGCTTCGAAGCGGTGGAGGGATATTTTCAAAAAGGAAAAGGGCAAAAACGGCAGCAAAAATCAACAAGACAAGGATAAAGAGAAAGAGAAAGAGAAAGAGAAGAAGAAAGAAAAGAAAAATCAGAGTCAAAGCGGAGGGAGTCCAGCTGAGTTGAATATAAACATATGGCCCTTTTCAAGGAGCAGATCCGCAGGTACGAGCGGGACCAGACCCAGGATGACCGCCGGTACCCGAAAAGTAAGTAGCGCTCCATGTTCCCGCAGCAACTCAGCGGGTGAATCCAAGTCTAGGAAATGGCCGAGCAGTCCCAGCAGGGCAGGGGTTCATTTGGGTCGAAGCAGCCCGGTTTGGCAGGTTCGTCGTGGAGGTTCAGCTGTTAAGAGCTCCGATGTTATGGCCCGGACCGCTGAAAAAGGTAGCAGTAGAAAAGAAGTTACCGAAACTCGTCGCGGTAAAATTGGTAACAGTGGCAACAACAATAGTAACAAAGCCAAGGTCTTGAATTTGAATGTGCCAATGTGTATTGGGTATAAGCATCATTTGAATTGTAGAATCGACAATAACAGTGCCACGGTTGCCGGCATTAGCACCGACCCGAACGGCGGCAGGAATGGTAGAACCAACGGCCCTAACGTCGGAAGCGGTAGTAACTTTTTTAACTTCCGGAATCTTTTCACTAAGAAAGTTTATTAAGCGTGTAAACCTTTTTTAAGTTGGATTTTAATTTTTTTTATAGTAATTTTCTTGTTTATCCTTTTGTTATTAATGTCCATTGAATCCATATGTAAACATAAAATTAGTTCTCTCGAGTCTTAATTTTACATGTCATTTGCTAAATAGTAGTGGTATTATCGGTTAGAGATGTCGAAAATTTTCTACTTAAAAAAGATTATTTTGTATACATCACATATATCTTGGAAATTGTGGGCTCGTTTTTGAAACTGCTCTGACTTCATACTTATTTCCTATACCAAATATTTAATCAATTTATTTATTAATTACTAGCTTTGTCACATCAGCTACGAAAGAGGAAATACTTAAAAAGAAATTTTATTTTTAAATTAATTATATTCTTTTGATGAAAGCGATGGTAGTTTTTAGAAGATAATAATAGATTTTTTTACTTTGTTTTTTTTCTGCCCTTTTTAATTACAACTATAATTACGACCATTCAAATTTTATTTGGAGTAAAATTAGCAGTGTGGAGCAGTGAAAATTTCAGCTTTAGCTTCTTCTTTTTTTATAATATTAAAATATAAAATTTGGCAGTATTACTGGCATCAACTACTAGCTTTGCAGTTTGGTTGATCATATCTACTATTATTTGTGGCTATTTAGTATGTGAGGCGTAGAAAGTAGACGAATCTTGTTTCTCCATTAACTCTTAGGGAAAACTCCCCAGGCCCAGCGTTGTCGTTTCACATTATCACACATTCCAGATTCATGGTATTCCTTCTAAATGAAATTCACATCATATCATTGTCCCGCTGAAGTTGAAGTAAAAGGTGTTTTTCAATCATCTATTGTCTTGATTTAATTTGTTAATGAGGAACCAGCCAAGCATCACTACCACCAACCTTATCTAAAATTACCATTACAATTTATATTTGTTAAAAACCTAAAATAAAATATGATATAAAACTTAATAAATTAAGATACGTAAAAGTGTATCTGAATCGATTAATTTTTGGATTTTTTAGTTTTGTAATTTTTATCTTCTATGTTAGCACACAAGTAATTCAGAAGAAGTGATTCTTTTTTTTTAAATATGAAATATTAGAAAAGTTACGTATGTGTAAATTGGGGACCTTAACATTAATATATAACTTTTACAAATTAATCTTAATTTTTAATTAATTTATCATCAATTAAAAATTAGTTACTGAAATATTTACATATATTTGATCCGTAATTTATTTAATAATTAAAATTCAATAAACCTTAACCAAAATAAATCTTTTTAATTTAATTAATCATTTATTATAATAAAGAATAACATGTAATTTCAATATATATGGAAAGCTGGAAGTTTTCTATCTTTTCATTAGAACCTAACATTTCTAAACAATAGGTAAATCTCATCTAATATTTTATTTTTCTAATCCATTAAAACCTAACTCGAGATATTATTTTAAAAAATATTAAACACCTTACATCTCAGTCCAATAAAAGTTGATTGATAAATACTGTATTTTTTGTTTTATTAAAATGAGGAAATTGGGAAAGGGTAACGCTCCAAATACAAATGTCGGGCCATATCGGCTTAATCTGTTTAGAATTTTCAGAAACTGAACATGCCCATTTAGTCTAACAGTGTAGAGCCCCATTTTCATAACAAAAGGCATGGTTATGGATGGAGATGTTGAGTGGGGATAAGCTCAAATCAGGCCTAAGTATTATATTTATATATTTCATGTTTTTTTAGGCCCGTTTTAATTTGAAACACGAGTCTAATATTTGGGTTAAACACCGGGTATTTTACCAATAAAGGCCCATTTCTAACTTTTTTATGGAAATGGGCTAATTTCTTAATTATTTACCGGAATAGGCCGAAAATGGGAAAATCGCATCCACGTCAGCGCGAAGTCAGGGTATTTGCCAGCAAAGCGCGTCCCTGCGGAAGCGCTTTATCCACATCAGCAGAAAACGCTTCCCTGAGGACGTGATTTGTGCTAATGTGGACAAAGCGCTTCCTCAGGGACGCGCTTTGCCCGTGTTTTTCATCTGTTGGGATTAGGGTTAGGGTGGGTTAGAGTTTTATGGTTTAGGGTTAGGGTTTTTTAGGATTTATGGTTTTTGTAAGGGTTTAGTTAATTAAATTAGGGTCTAAGATTAATTAATTAAATTAAATATTAATTAAAAAATTAATTAAATTCGAGTTTAGGGTTAAGTAATTAAATTTGTGTTTAGGGTGTTGGGAAAAAATGTATGCAATATAAATTATGTATTAGTGTATTTAAAATAAATTTTTGGTTTTTTTTCTTCAGTAGTATCTGGAAAAAAAATTTTAAGAAGAAGTTTCTGAAGAAATAGTATCCAAAACACTTCAAGCAGGATGCACTGTCAGTAAAATTACTGAAAAATGCTCCCACGTAGACTTTTTTTTCTACAGTGGTATCTAAGAAAATAATTTTGAGAAGACGTTTCTGAAAAAATAGTGTAAAAAATGATTTAAGCAGGATGCACTGTCAGCAAAAGTACTGAAAAAAGCTCTCACGTGGACGCTCTTTTGATACAGTGGTATCTGAAAAAATAATTGTGAGATTACCTTTCTAAACAAATAGTGTCAAAAACGCTTCATGGTATGCATTTTCAGCAAAATTACTGAAAAAAGCTCCCACGTGAACGCTCTTTTTCTACAGTAGTTCCTATTTGACCTTAGACTATAAATGAGCCAAATTTCATTCTCAGGATGCATAAGTTACAGCAAGAGAAACTGAGGTTAAAATAGAATAAAAACTGAAGATAAGTAAACGCATTAGTGCTGTTATTTACTATAATTGTGAGGTCCATTACACTGAGAACGGTGTTATTTTTTTATCAGAGAACACAGTGTGATTGGTTTTTAACCAGAACATAGATTTGACAGAACTTTGAAAAAAAATTATGCGTAAAATCTTCGAAATAACGCCAATAAATGTTTTATCTATTAAGTATCGATTTTGTGCTTCAGTTGATCTCGTGAGATATGACTCGTTCGACATCAAAGGTCCTCGTAGCTTGGAGCCAATGGTGGAGACTCATCTTCCTAGTGGATTACCCTACCTCGAGTTATATGTGCAATTTGCATCGCCAAATAATGCATTTGCGACTTCAACATCTACTGCTATTCAAGAGGAATACATGACCTCTACCCGAGACTCTGCTAGTGGGTGGTAAAACACGGAAGCGTCTGTGTTTTATAACAATATGAATACACACCCCTGGCCGAGACTCCGTTAGTGCATGAGACATGCACCTCAGTGGGTCGACGTTTGATACTGAAAATATATACAGGGGAACGACATCAACTACTAGTGATTGGCAATCAACATCTGATTGGGGACATTATGAAACGTCCACAAGAAGGGACTATTTACTCCCAACGACATCCACCAGCGAGGGAACTTCGTTCGTTACAAATGATGGTGGGTCGGATGATGAGTCCGATGTGGATCCTCCTCGAAAGCTCGGGCCCGATGGTGAAGAAGTTGCATTATTTTCTAAACCAGAGCCTACTCCAACCATACCTGAAGATGTTGAAGGTGGTTCAGACAAAGAAGAAGAAGATCCACGATTTAGGGCATACTCGCCTCCAGCTCACATGCATAATGTCGATCCATCTCAATATGATATGTTGGAGTTTCCAGATCTACCACACAGAAGGCGTGATCGTACAAGTTCATCATTGGATTCGGGTGAACTGGAAGTTGGTAAGGTGTTTTCCAATAAAGATAGTTTTCTTGGTGCATTGAAACAACATAACATCATGGACGGGGTTAACTACAACATGGTTAAATTCAAAACCGATAAGTGTGAGGCCAAGTGTGCAGTGCAAGACAACACATGTTCATGAAAAATTATGGCCTCGTTGAGGAAAAAGACAGGCTTGTGGGAGATTAAAAAATACAAAGGTCCACATACATGTATTGGCGGTACAGTTTCACTAAACTTCTAGGGTTTCTGAATAATATTGTTATTACGTAATGTTGCATTATTTAACGTACTTTGTTTATAGGTGTTTCACAAGATCATTCAAATATGGATTCAGATATGTTAGCTGACTTAATACTACAGACGGTGAAGACAGATCCCAGGACTTTAGTGCCGATCTTAATTGCCAGTATTCGTAGCCAATTGAGGTACACACCCTCTTACCGCAAGGCTTGGATAGCTAAGCAAAAGGCATTGGAAAAGATGCATAGTGGGTGGGATGTTTCATATAATGAAGTGTGGCAGTAGTGTTAGGTGCTGGAGAGATATGTCCCAGGTTACATAACAGACCTTGAAATGGCACCTGCGTACTACAACAACTGATTGTTCTACGGATGCCAAGTGTTCAAGCGTCTGTTCTGGAGCTTTAAGCAATGTCGAGACGCATTTCTATACTGCAAGGTGTTGGTACAAATTGACGGTACATTTATTTATGGTAGATATACCTATCGATTACTGCTAGTTGTGGCACAAGATGATAATGAGAGAATCCTTTCAATTACGCTTGTAATAACACCGGGAGAGTCAGCTGATGACTGAGAATTCTTTCTTTCTAGGCTAAGGAGACATGTCTTCCCCCAACCTGATATCTGCATTATATCGGATTGGGGCACCGGAATACTAGCCTCAATTGAGCGTCAGGGTAGCCTATAGCATCGTACACACCATCGGTATTACTTAAGGGACGTTGCGTCAAACTATTACGGGCAATTTCGATCTACAAGTGAACGACGATAAGTGACCAACATGGGTATTTTATCTTTACTAAAATAATTTCTTTTGTAATATTCAATTTATTCTGAATGGAAGAGTGGTATGTAATTTTTGCTATAATCTTATATTCACAGGGTATGAGATCAATAAAGACCGTTTTAATGAGATGTTGGCGGTTTTGCGTTCAGTTAATGAAGAAGGCCATTACTATCTCTGTAACATACCTTTCGAACAGTGGACACAAGTATACAACGGCGGCCTACGATATGGTCAAATGACATCGAACTTGACTGAATGCATAAATTTTGTTCTAAAATGAACGCGTAATTTACCGATAACATCGGTTGTGGGAGAAATGTATTTTCGTTTAACAGCACTATTTCCAAAGCGAGCAGCGAGGTATAAAGGCGAAATGCAGGGAGGCCATGTATGGTGCGCGAAGGTATTGCAAGAAATTAACAACCTATGATTTTGTGTGACGGAGTTTGACAGACCGAACCAAGGTATTGTTGGCGGGCAATATCATGTACCCTTGACAAATAGGACCAGCGATTGTGGGAGGTTTGACGCACTTCGTTATCCATGCGCTCATGTAATTGCAGCTTGTCAGAATCTCCGTTTGAATCCCATGAGCTATGTCGACGAAGTGTACAAAATAGAATACATGTACAACGTGTGGAGACACGTATTCCTACCGGTCCCAGATAAATGTAAATGGCCGTCTGTATCGCTTGCTCCGTTTAAGTTGTTATTGGATAGAGATTTACGTCGTAAACCAAAGGGTTGACCTTGCTCGACTAGAATACGTAACAATATGGATATCCGAGAAATAACCAACCAATATAAGTTGTGCGAATGGTGTAGGAGCACAGGCCATACAGCTCGATAATGTCCAAATCGGAATGGCTGATAGTTGTTGTAATAAAATTATGTTGCATTATTTACATTTTATTAAAATGATAGAAAACATTAAAAATATTTCCTTATTCAAAACAACTTTTATTTTATTACAAATACGAAAGAGTAAATTATAATTAAAATACTAAAAACAACTTTTATTTTATTACAAATACGAAAGAGTAAATTATAATTAAAATATTAAAAACAACTTTTATTTTATTAAATGAAAGAATATAAAAAAGTTTATACAAGTATATTAGAAAAATCAATGTTGGTGCCGGTCGGAATCGGTGCCACATGGGTGTCGTTGACAGTTACGCGCTGGATTCTTCCTTGGTTCAGGTTCCGGAGAGGGTTCTGGTTGCTCCGGCGGGGATTTTGGTCCATCTGGCTGGAGATCTAGTTGTGGGTGTTGGGAGGATGAGCCACCTTGATAGAATAATGACTGCGGAGGTGTTTGCATCACCCATGGTGGAAGTGTTTGAATCCTATAAGGCGATAGGGATTAGTAAAAAGAAAAGCTCCCTGACGGCGCCTCGTGTGACGGTGGCCTATAGATCAGCAGTTGACTCGGAGTAATTAAGAACGAATATGAACCGAGCCGTGCATTCCAACCTGTCATAGGATTGGAAAAAGGAAACATATAAGTTAGGATATATATAAGGGCTAGAATACGCACTTGGCATAATCTGAAAAGGCTGTGATATGGGTGTCGTCGGTTGAAGTGTTGGGCCCGGTGACTGTGTGGGCGCTATTGATGGGCCAGCTGATTGTATGGGCATTATTGATGGGCCCGGGTCGTTATCCCTTCGTCTTGGATTTAAAGGGCCTCGTCGTTCCCTTTGGACACGAATTTACAGTCGCCTCTCTTCTTCGGACAGTAAATATGGCTTCCCATAAATCCTAAACCATGACATGTATTCCGGCACGCACGCTAACTAAGGAACGATGATCGATTCTCGAGCAGGTATATAATCATAACAATTCTTCCACATTTCGATATATGCTGAGTGGAATCTCGGCTAATCCGTATGCAATTGCCGTAAGTCCATTTTGTGCTCATCATCGAGCACCTCAGGTGCCACGGGAATCGATTGTCGGATGCCAAATTGCCGCAATTCTCGATCTGACTGGTGCATCTCCACGATAGCATATTTGACCAATGGAACCTTCACGTGCCAAACGTTTGGATTTTGAAATAATTTATCCGGAATTATTTCCCGAATTGCGGGATCCTCGTTTGGTGCATAATAAAAATATTAGTTGTATACATAATATTAAATACTAAATACTAAATATTAAATACTAAATACGAAACGAGTATTTTATTATCTATATATATATTATTTAAAACTTACTTGTGCTCCCGATCGTTGGTCTAATAGAAGCCGTATATCTTCAAGAGATGTAGGTATTTCAACATAACTCGCCGAATGGTTCCACCTAATTAAATAAATTTTTAGTATACAATTATATTTTAAATCTATGTAATAATTGTAAAATCTAATTTAAAATTTACCTCGTTATAAGTGGGAATGTATATGGGTGGTCCATTCGAAGACGTAAAAATGGAAAGCGACACCGTGCCCATGATTGCAGTAGTGATAGGCAACCTCCTATTTTGGCTTTGTTCGGTCGTGTCGCCCCGCACATCTCCCGGTACAATGTTGCTAACACGACAGACCCCCAACTAAGTTCACCAGCTGCTCTAAAATTAACGAGTTTCAGCAGCCATCTTAGATGTACGCGGTTTCATGACAAGTCCGGCATTAGATAACCTCTGATCATCTCAAGAATGTATGCCCGAGCATATCGTATTCTTTTTAGTTCAGTCGAATCATTATCCAACTCAGAAAATGTATCTCATAACCAACCCACCTCGATTCGACCTCCGTTAATATTGTCTGGAATAGCACCCAAAAGCTCGTAACATACGGCGCCTCAAGCAGCAGAATAAGCAGACCTAGTGACCGCGTACCCATCCACCGGCAATCCTAGTTGCAACTCTACGTCTTCCAAAGTGATAGTACACTCTTCGCATGGAAGATGGAAAGTGTGTGTCTCGGGTCTCCACCTCTCTATCGATGCACTAATTAGTTTCAGGTCCAACTTGCACCCCTGGCCTATCGTGGCCACGTGCCAAAAACCCACGTCCCGCAGGTAACCCTCTACCAACAGCGATTGAGGACCAGACATATTACGAATATAGCATTGGAACACTCGATCTACAGACTGTTATAAAAAATTATAAAATTAAAATTAAAATTGCTTAAATGAAAAAAAATATTAAAATGTATTGAAAAATTAATTAAAATTGCATAAATTAAAAAAAATATTAAATACTATTGAGATATTAAAATTATCACTTACCATTGTCATTTGATCGATGGAGATGTGTTTATTATCGAGACGAATTAATTCCCTTTCCATTACAAAAATTTAATTTAAAATACAACTAATTCAAAAAAAATTTAAATAGAGCTTTTTTACAAAAATTAAAGAGAGCTTTGAAAAAATTTGAGAGAATATGAGGGAATTTTTGGAAGAATTTGAGAGAATTTGGATAGGGGGATTTTTTTTGTGTAAAAGATCAAGGGGAGGGGGGTTTTATAGTTTTTTTTTACCGTTGGGAGCCCAACGGTCAAATTTTTGACCATTTGAAAAACACGGGCAAAGCGCGTCTTTGAGGAAGCGCTTTGTCCACATCAACACAAATCGCGTCCTCAGGGAAGCGTTTTCTGCTGATGTGGACAAAGGGCTTCCTTAAGGACGCACTTTGCTGGCAAATACATTGACTTCGCGCTGACGTGGATGTGATTTTCCCGTTTTCGGCCTGTTCCGGTAAATAATTAAGAAATCGGCCCATTTTTGTAAAAAAAGTAAAAAATGGGCCTTTATTGGTAAAATACCCTTAAACACCTCTATATTTATAAATGATTAATCTAAATTTATTTTTTAAATCAGTCCATGTTATTTTTAAATTTTCTTTAAAAATATGTTTATGTTTATTTAATTTTATATATTTTTTATTTATTATAGTTTAACATTTATTCATCTTAATTTATTTTAATGTTTACATTATAATAATATTATATATTACTATAGATTTAATTTTTTATATGTAATAAATTATATAATATATAAAAACAACTAATATAAAACATTAAAAAACTAGAAAAATAAGTCTGATTAAATTTAGACTTTCAATGTTAAGCCTAAACTTAACCCATATTTTAATCAAATCTAATATTTTTTACATTTTTCAGCTCTAATAGTTTTACTCAAAGATTTTTAAATTTCAGACTGGTAATGGATTGCCGGATCATTAACTTAGTTATGGTTCAAATGAGTTAGTTTTGGCTTTGGTTCAAAGGTAGAAAATAGAATCTAGCCGCCGACAAGCATATAATTTTCGGCTCAAGGAAAGCACATGAGAAGATCCGGTTTGAGCCGTAGGGAATCAAATTCCCAAGTGTGAATTCAAAGGTCAAGCCAAGCCAATCTTTAAGCCAAGCGAGCCATAGAAACATAATTTCCTCCTCTCTATTTTATCTGTCGTCTCTCTCGGAACTTGCTTCTCTATCAGATAAAGCGAAATCTGACAAAATCGATGGCCTCGCGTGACAAGAAACCTGCGAAGCCGTCGAGCAGCCGTGCCGGTGGAATACGCACGCTCTCGGATCTGAACCGGCCCTCTGGACCCGATTCCGACAGCGATTCCGATGATCCCCAGGAGTACTACACTGGAGGCGAGAAAAGGTCATCTCTTTTCTCGTTTATTTTCTTTCCATTTTTCTTCAATTTATTTGTCGCCTTTTCTTGTTGTTATTATTAGCATGAATCATCCAATTGTTTGATTGATTGTTGAGTAAATTTAATGGTTGAAAGAAGAATTTGATTTATTCATGAGTTGTTAAAGTTTCAAGCTTGGTTGATTTCTATGGATTTTGAGAATGAATTTGGACGAGAACTTAAGAACTTACTTGGGGTTTATACTATCACCTGCTACTTTGGGAAATTTTTTTGGGGGACTTTATGATTTGAGTGGTGTTGGAGACTAGAGTTAGTACTTGCAAGGTATTAACACTGCTTTCACCTAAATTAAGTGCTTGAGAAGCCTATCTTGGTTTGATGATGTGATAAACTAAAACCCCAGTTTCTCACAATAGCAGATTATGTTCACGTCATTTGTTGAATACGAATTATGAGGGCAAGTCCAACGGATTTACATTACCTTTAGATTGGAGATATAATCGTCTAGAATTAGGGATCTTAGTAACTGGAAAAGATCCTCTCTCTTTTTCTTGATGATGCTAGTTTTGAGCTGATGTGCATGGAGGGCAAGTTGAATAAGTTGTCATCTTTATTTGGATTTTGAAATTTTGGCGTATTCAGTGTACTTCTTGTGTTGTTTGAATAAACACATGCTACCTAATTTGATGTATTAATAATAATTTGAATAAAATTTTAACCTCGTTGAGTACTTGTCTGCTTGATTGGAAATAAAATAAAATTGATTCTTAGATGATACAAATAAGTCTTCCTTCAGAAGTTTATGTTGTTTGCTGCACATTAAGTGATGTGTAATTATTATTTGCATTTTATAGTATTGGAATGTTTATATGCAATAGTGCTGGATTTTAGATGTATCTCCTGTTTAAGTACCGAGTTTCTATGTTTTGACTTGCATATCTTATGTGAGGTCCTGGAACAAGTTATCAACACAATCATCATTCTTTTTATCATTCATGAAGCCATTCCTTTATTTATGTTAATTTTTTCAGATAGAATTCCCAACCTAGCAATTCAATATATTATGATGGCATGCTTAAGGATGATCAACTTTAACTCTGTTAATTGCAGTGGCATGCTTGTTCAAGATCCTTCAAAGAAAAATGATGTAGATGAAATTTTCAATCAAGCTAGGCAACTGGGAGCTGTAGAAGGTCCTCTCGAGCATCCTCGTCCATCAAGTTCAACAAGTTTTACTGGAACCGGTAGATTACTCTCAGGGGAAACTGTTCCTTCTGCACCTCAGCAGCCTGATTCCATTATTCACAACATAGTTTTCTGGACCAACGGTTTCACCGTGGATGATGGCCCTCTGAGGAGGTTGGATGATCCTGAAAATGCAGCATTTTTAGAGGTAATGAAAATTAGGATTCAATACCTCTTTTAAGAAATAGAATTATAGAAAATGAATAAAGTGACAGCTGTTATTGGATGTGGGCGATTTCTGTTCATCTTTTGGAGTGAATACTCAGTTGCATGACTACGGTTACTGAGTTCGGTCTTCTGAATTCTTGTCTTTTCCATTTTGTGTATTGTACAAAGAGGTGTCCCATTCTATATGTTTTCAATTCTTTTATGGGTGGATTAATTTTTATGTTTCAGAATGTCATTTCTTGTTTATTAACAACTTGGTTGCATCTCGAATCAGAGCATCAGAAAGTCTGAGTGTCCTAAAGAGCTTGAGCCTGCTGATAGAAGGTCTTCTGTCCATGTCAATCTGATAAAGAGGGACGAGAAATGCCCTGTGAGTCTCTCTCTCCTTGTTAGCATTATTTTTGCCTGGAAGGTTGAACTAGTCGAATTTAGAAAGTGATGCTGATTGAAAGGGCCTTATTCAAAAGTGCTTCTGTCTTCTTTTAACAAGCATAAAATTTCAACTTGGTTGATTCTTGATTTGAAGTCCTTTTCGAGATATAACTCCTATGTTTGTCTTCTTGCAGGAACCAGAGAAGAAACGCCAAGTAGCATTTCAAGGTGTAGGAAGAACTCTCGGTAGCAGCAGTACTTCGGCAGCTCCTGAACCAACTACCTGTTCCAGTCCTCTCAACACAGCTCCGAACCATTCACCTGGCTTGGTTGTAAATGAAAGTTTACCATCGACCTCAGTTCAACTTAGGTTGGCTGATGGGACTCGCATGGTAACCCGCTTCAATCTCCACCACACGGTTGATGACATCCGTTCCTTCATCAATGCATCTAGACCTGGGGGTGCAACAAACTATCAGTTGCAGATAATGGGTTTCCCTCCTAAACTTCTTACTGATCCAACCCAAACCATAGAGCAGGCAGGCCTTGCCAATTCTGTGGTAATCCAGAAGTTCTAGGCCCTTGACTGTGTCGAAAGTGTCGTATCTGCTTATCTCTACAAGTGCTTATTGTACCAAGTGAAAAAGATTCCAAATACTTGAAACGATTATGAACCACTACTATATACTGGAAGCAGGTTTTTGATGGTTCTTTCTAGTTAAATGGTATGGAATTGTTTGAAATTTTTTTCTTGAACCAGATAATCATCGTAGAAGTGGTCAGTTTTTCTCCCTACAGAGGATTATTGGTATATCCGTACATATATTATATACACATGCCAAAATTGCTGCCGTAAGCGTTTCATTCTTAAGCTCACCATTTCCTTGCAAGTCTGGTGACAAAGGGAAGGGTTGGCCAGGGATGGAGACTTCCATCTCA
Organism: Gossypium hirsutum; assembly: GCF_007990345.1. NCBI lineage: Eukaryota > Viridiplantae > Streptophyta > Magnoliopsida > Malvales > Malvaceae > Gossypium > Gossypium hirsutum. Next base: position 17,199,495 of record NC_053428.1, on the reverse strand, counting down.
CCCTTTCACGAGTTATACAGTTCCTTTTTTATCTCCATCGATGGTGGTGTATAGATTGGACGGGAAAAAGCAATATGTCGGCCAGAAGCAAGGGAAAAAGCATTAAGGGATATAAATTAGGATCCCTTAATGCTTTGCGAATCTCTCCACCAAAAAATCTGATACATTTGATCATTAAGTTTTGGTGCCTTTATACCGTAATTGCAAGGTGAAATGATAGTATAAATTAGGATATAAGAGTCCGTCATGAAAACAGAATGAAGAACCACTAATGGAACGATGTGCTAGCCAGCCTAGGTGCTTATAGAAAACAAGCCGACGACATTTAGATTATAGACCTTATAATTTATTTTTGATCTAAATCAAGATGTTCATTACAGGTAGCAGTGACTAATTTTCTTGCTACTAGAAATTATTTGAAGAGGTAAATGACTAGTAATGAAATGTGTTTGATTTTCATAGATAGAGATTTATGATAAAAAAAATGATCAAGTGAACAATTACCACACCTCATGGTTATAATTTTAGGTATTATTATATTTATATAATACAAAAACATAATATAAAACAAAGGATAGAAACATAATTAGATACAAAAGTAAGCAGATCCCCCAATGAATTTATGGGATGATTGCACAACCGTTGAACGGATAAGTAGTTTCCAGAAATGGGTATGGTCAAGGTCCTTAATCTAGATACACAAAATGACCCTACAACAATAATTTTAAATCATGATGATCATGTTTATGGCCATCAACCAACCGATTACACTTTTTGATAAAAAGCTTCTTTAATCCAGGATTCTTTTTCTCCCCTCGTAACTGTATATATTACCTAATTATTTACGACATTTTATTTTTATCGTTCAATTTTTAGGATGATTTATTTAAGATTTAAATTTTTTATGGCAGTTAATTTTACATATTATATTATATTTTTACTTTCATTTTAATCATAATTTTTGGGTTTTTTTTATTTTAGTTACCAAAAAAAAATATTTTTAAATATTAATTAGGGTAAAAGAAATTAAGGATTAAAGTGAACAATAAGTAAAAATCAAAATAATACATAAAAATTTTGTTAAATTATACTTATTTATCCCATTATCGAAAATTCTAAATTTAAGTTTTGAAATATATTTTTTTAAATATTAAGATTCAAGTTATAGTAGTAAATCGATTGGCATTATTATTGAATAAAAAAATTTCAACAATTTACTTTGATGTTTTGAAATAATTTTAAAAAATCATCAATAAAAACTATTGTCTTTAATAGTTGTCCACAAAACCTAATTATTATTATATGATCTTAAATCTTTTATGCTAAGCTAAAAATAAAGAAAAATCCTTGCAATGAATTAAATTAATTAAATTTATCTTCTGTTCTAAACAAAAATCACTTCTTTAACCAAAAGAAGAACAAGCAATTAATTTAATTAATTGAAAATTCTTTTTTCCTTTTTTCTTTTAGCTCTTAGCATGGAAGATTTGAAATTATATAATCAACAGAAATTTAAGTTTGGTGGACGATTATTAAATATAAATTATTTGAGTTGATTCGTTAAGGATGAGTTAGAAACATAAATTTTAAATTTTAAATTTTAGAAGGAGATTAAATTAATTAATTTTAATATTATTGTAACAAATCGATTAGCATTACCAATGAATAAATTTTTTTAAACAATTTATTCAATTTATTTTGATGTTTTGAAATTTAAAATTTCAATATTAAAAAAATTAGAATTTTGATAATGGATAAACAAGTAAAATTTGACAAAATTTGTATGTTATTTTAGTTTTTATTGCCTTTTCACTTTAATCCTCTATTTTTTTACCCCAATTAATACTTTAAAAAATATTTTGTGAGTGACCAAAATGAAAGTGTAAGCACAATGTGGCGGCGTGTATAGTTAACTGCCGTTAAAAATTTAATGCTTGAGTAACTAAAATTGACCTAAAAGTTGAGTAACCAAAATGCAAATATTTCATTTTAAGTGGCTAAAATGAAAGTAACCTAAAAATTGGATGACCAACTAGATAATTTATCCTTAAATTTATAGATTATAAGTAACGTGGTAAAATCGTCAGTGAACTTATAAGTTTGTACTGCACTACTGGACTTTTGGTACTTGACATGTGACATGGTTGGATAATGTATAATTATATATTCATAGAGAAAGATGATGATCGCCATTACAATCATACATCTATACAAAAATACTGGGAAATAAAATTTAATAAATTAAATTATTATATTTTAACTTAATAAAATAATAAAAATAGATAAAATTATCGATTACCATATTTAATATAATGAGTATATTAACGAAATTTAAAATTTATTACTTTTAATAAAAAAATGTGTTTCAGTAAATAAAAGAAATCGAGATTAGTATCAATCAAATAATGAGATAATGTTTGTACTTGAAATAAATTTGATATATTAATTATAATAGTTTTATATTGAAAGTAAGATTTAGTTTTTTTTTTATATTAATATTGTATGATCCAAGAAGCATAAAAAAAAAATTATGCTACCTCCAACAATTCACAACAATTAAATTATAACTATACAATCAAAAAAAGTACAACAGATTACAGCAACCAAAACTAGAAGCCTAACTTAAACATTTCTCAAACTCTATTTGCAAATATAATCGGATAGGGTTTGAATTAGTGGGGCATCTACCACTAAGACGTAGATGCACAACATTTTTAACTTTCTTTAACAAAACTTCAATAGAATTAGAAGAATTCCTAAATAGCCTTACTATTCCTTTCACACCAAATAAAGTACATAATTGCGTTTCATGCCTGCTTGAACAGGCAGACAATGAACGACTTGCTTTTCAAACAAGAAATTGTCTAATTAAATTCTTGAAGCCACGTATTAATAGACCTCCTGATGCCACAAACCTTGAAAATAAGTACACTAAAAGAAAATATGATTTCAAGACTCAAAAGTATAAAAAAAAAACAACAAATAACAATGATAAAAAATTATATCATGACAAAACAATTTGTGGCGAGTGGAAAATTTGTTTAAAATAATCATCCAAACAATTATAGAGTGTTTAGGTACAGAACAAAAAAACTTATACCAAGAGACCTTAACAGCTTTAACCCGAAAGACCTCCCAAAGCTTATGAATGGACACTGTTATCCCAATCGAAAAGCTCCTGAAAGAATTTATTGCAACACCCTTGAGCCTAAAAAATTTCCTCCAATTCTAACTACTTGCTGAGTTGGCAGCACCAGACCAATAGGGAGCACCTTTTAGTCCATAATTAATGATTTTAGTTAGGAGGAAATCTTAATTGTCAATTACATGCATGATGTAGAAAAGAGGAAGCTCAATTCATGCAGAAATATGGTTAAATAATAAGTGGATTATCTGTCGCAATTATATATAGCTTTAATCACCCACAACTAAAAAGATAAACTAGCTATTAAGCTTTCACAACCATCAATCATGATTGAATACTTGTTCTTCTTTTTGATGGTTTACAAGTGGATATTTGTAAAAATATTATTTTAAAGAAAAATTCTAAAAAATAATACGAGTTCTTATCATACCAATAATATTTAAACCTAAAATTATCCAAATACATAATATAATATTCGAATTTAACCTTCTTCAATTTTCATCCCTTCCTTTCATATCAATTTTTTTTTTCTTTTTACATCTCTCACCATCTTATCATGCAACTGTTGATGGAAATGACGTAAAGTTTTTTCAGAGGAAAAAGGAAAACAAAGCGTTTGCACCAGTAGTTCTCACTTGGCGTCTCTCAATCTTTTTTCTGTTGTGACGGATTCTTTTGGTGTACTCGCTCTTTTCGAGCCCTTTATAGCTACCCCTGCCAAGGCTCTTTCCCCATTAACCCTAAACCTAGCTCCTGACTTCAAACTTTAATGTTGCAATAAAAGGGGGAAACCATAAACATTACATTTCTCTTTTCATTTGTATTTATTGGCTTTTAAGCAAATATCAGTATATGCTTTTGTTCCCTTTGTCCTCATAAAAATATGTATGTTTCCGCTTCCTTCGAGTTGAATTAATTACTTAATTTTTTATTAAATTATAATGTTAAATTTTAAAAATTATAATTAAAATTTGATACATTTGTATTTTTATTTTTAAAATTTTTATTTTCTATTTTTTCAAGGATATTATACTATATTTTGATGGGGGGTGTTGAGAAATTGATTCACGGATTGCTAGCCATAGATGTTTTTGTTGCAACTTATTGGCTCATGCGTGCATGGGAGATGGTTTTTTTCTCAGTAAATTAGCTTTCCCACATCCTCACCCACTATCATTAGCACGAGACTTAGGTTGTGCTCCGTATAAAAGATTTATTATTTTATTAATTAAATGGTTAAGATTTATAGACTCAATGGTACTGTTTGTTCTTTGTGCACTTCAACTTTACGCATCCATTTCAATGTACCTTAGCTTAGCATGGCATAACATTCTTGAAGCGTAAAAGACAGATTGCAGAATCAGAACATATATGGGCTAAGCATATGTTGTGACATTTTGTCGACCAAGAAATATATTATACAATAAATGTAAAATATCATCGAGTTGATAATAATGTTTACTGAGTTAATACATAAACATTCTAAACTGCCACACCTTTGTATATTATGAAACGAAAAGATATAGAGAAATTAGCAGCGGTGGATGGTAGTAGTAGCCATCGCAGAAGTTACGAAACCAGCGAAACAATTATGGCGTTAGAATAAGATAGGTTTAGCGTTATGAAGACTCAGGGAGACAATTTGTTGAAGCCTGTATCGGTGCATTACAAGCACTCATAGACTCACAGCGGTGGAAGCTGTAGGAGAGGAGACCAAGAGTGAGAGGGACATAACTTTTAATATTTGTGTGTGGGAGAGAGGATGAGGTTGGGACTGTCCCACACTGGCTTTACCAGCCTGTTTCCGGTTCAATCCATCCTTTTTTTTTACCGTGCCAAATAATTGTGGATTAAGTGATAACTGAGACTGAGAAGACTAACAAGGATTTGAAGCAAATTTTAATATCTCTAGGTGTCTCTGTGTTCACCTTCACTCTGCTGCACCACAATCAGTAACAACTATTTACTTCTAACAGTTTATTTTCTGCATCCACCCCCCACCCCCCTTTTTTTCCTTTTACAGTTGCATCTTATCATTTAAATTAACTCATTTAATATATCAATATTGGGTATATAAAATTCATATTATTTTTTAAAAGGAGAAATTAATTTAAATTTTAAAACATTTTATTAAAATAAACAACCACAAACCTTAAAACAATTAATCTCTACCAACTATAAAATAAAAATGATATATATATGTATGGTGAAAAACAAACAAAAGGATTACAACCAATTAAATTAAAACAAAAGGAATCTCTGAAAAAATTGCAATTTTTCCTCCCTGTCAAATGCCATTTTCGCTATTTGGTTGGCTTGTTTGTTTTTTTCTCTAGGGACATGTTTTAACATCCAATTCCCCACATTCTTTAGCAAATGATGTATTTAATTGATTAAGGTTGAGTTTGAAGTTTTTGAAGTAGATTCCTAAATAGCCACAATAACCTTCATGTTATCCGTCTGCACTAGTACTCTATCGCAATGTCTGCCTTGCAATAATGTCAAGTCATTTGAAATATTCCATAATTCAACATAGAAGACTAAACATTCCCTAAATGTCAGTTAAAATCAGGAATCCCCCATTTTAATCCATCAAAACTCCCTTTGCAGCAACATACCCTAAATCCACCTTAACAACACCATCAAATCCAACTACTTGTACAAATGGGCTCCCCTCTCACAATTTGCCCCCTCACAATTTGCCTCATGTTGGAGCTTACTTTGCAAATAGAAATGTACTACTTTATCTAATTATATGAATCTTTGATAATTTTTTAAAAAGTTAAATAAATTTATGTTAAAGTCGAAATAAGTGATGAAATCGATTTAATTCAATTAATTAATCGGTAATGAAATTAAATTGGTAGTAATATTAAAAAGTTTTTTGAAAATTTAATTAAGTAGTAATAAATTATATATGTTAAATTATGAGTATATCCCTAATACATTATAAATAAGTTTAATATATATTATATAAGCTTATTATAAAACTTTTATAAATATTCATATACAGGACTAAAAATAAATATTATGAAAGCTAAAATTAAGCTTGAAAAATTAACAAAAAGTAAAATAATGTAATAGAAAGAAATCCTAAACATTTCCTACTTTTGTTTCAAAGTCGGGCGGCGCTTTGAGTCTTGACATTTATCTCCTCCACTTCTTTCAAATATTTCCTTTTAACTTCATTTTTCCAAGTTCAACAGCTTTATTCTTTTCCCTTTTCATTTTGAAATATTATCAAAAATTCCTCATACCTTTCATTTTATTTCCATTAGCAACTCCACTGTCAAAAATCTTCTCTAATGTGAGAGAGAAGGAGAAGGAGAACAAAAATAAAGTTAATGTAGAGCGAAGGAAAAAGAAAAATATCGTTGACGAACACGTTTGGTTTTTTGTTACACTAATAATTATATTAAACGACTTGAATTATATATAATAAAATTTTAAACTATATACAAGTGATTAAATCTATCGTTGATCCAAGTTATTTAACATAAATGCTGGTTTCATTTCGTTTTTACTTCCTGGCCAGTAATGGCAGTGCAAGAAAAGAAGGGAGAGTTTTCATCGGGAAGGTAAAGCTTTGGCTGTCAAGCCAGTGGCCAATTGTCTTCTCGAACATATCACACCATTTGAAACGATTTCCCTGCTTTAACGGCCCTATTTACTTCCTCTGTATCCCCCCGCGTGCGCTTGCTCTCAAGTGCCAGTCCGACTCAAAACACTCCTGCCTTCTCTCTCTCTCTCTCTCTCTGCTCCTTTCTTCTGATGAAAGACCAAAGAGAACTCGAAAGAAGGAATTAATGCTGCTAGTCACTACAAAGATAAACACCCATTTTTTCTAATGGAAACCTGAGCAGGCTTTGCCAGACCCAACCCACATTTCTTAACGGACTGCCTGGTGCTGCAGCTCCTACTACTACTCTCATTTCTATCACTGTCTAGGATTTCCTGTAAAAAGCCTGGTTCTTGTAGCATAAATCTCGCGGGAGAGTCCTTGAGATACAACCTTTAGGGCGAAAAAGAAGATTGCGTATGAGAGAGAAACCGGGAAAGCAAGAAAAAAAAGGGAAAATAAGAGTGAGAGAATGTTTATGTTGTTATATACCAAAGCTTCCTAGTGAACAACAGCTAGCCAAAAAGAAAGAGAAAAAAAAGATAAGACAGTGAGAGATAATGGAAGGCGTTTCCAATAGCACTTCTTGCATGATGGCTTTTGGGCACAACAGCAATGGACTATGCCCTATGACGGTGATGCCTCTCACTGCTTTTCATCCTCATGATCAACATCAATATCATCATCATCATAATTCGGACTTCAACTCCTTATTTCTTCCTTTAGCCCCAACCAACAATCAAGACCAGAACCACAATAGCAGCAGCGGCTCCTCTATGATTATTGACGATCAAAGCAACACCACCAACAACAATACCGGATGTTATTTCATGGAGAGCAACGATGGCAGCTCTTCTTCTGTCAAGGCCAAGATCATGGCTCATCCTCACTACCACCGTCTCGTAGCCGCCTATGTCAATTGCCAAAAGGTAAAAAACTAAGCCAAACAGGTTTGACTTATGAATCTGCTACCCGGTTGGCCACAAGCTTTCCCCTTCTCTCTCCTTTGGCCAGTTTTTGGGATATGAACCTTATACTAAGTTCTTAGAAGTTGTGGGGACCTGGGTATTGAACGCTTGTGCCATTTCATTTGAGCAGTTTTTAGCGGAGACGGAAGATTTTTATACCTTTGTCATTTCTCATCTCTTTTGCCTTCCTTAAAGATAATTTTTTCCTGTCCGATAGAGACATGAGTCTTCAGTTTTGTTTATTTTAAATTTTTTTCCTAGTAGTGAAGGTACCGTTTTTTTTTTCTAACGAAAGCGATCTTAAAAAAAACCAAGCAGGTAGGAGCACCACCTGAAGTGGTTGCGAGATTAGAACAAGTATGTGCATCTGCGGCCACTATGGGTCCCAGTACCACCGGCTGCATAGGTGAAGATCCAGCACTTGACGAGTTCATGGAAGCTTATTCTGAGATGCTCGCTAAATACGAGCAGGAGCTATCTAAAACATTTAAGGACGCCATGCTTTTCCTCCAAAGTGTCGAGTACCAGTTTAAAGAACTCACTGTTTCCCCTTCAAATTCCGGTGATAGTACTTTTTCTCTCTCGCAACCTTCAAGGATTATTGCTAATATTAAATATGGAACAATCTCCCATGCATGTCTATATTTCTGGAGACATGTAGCTCTAATAATTAATCAACAAATCTTAACGAAATAATGTATGGTTTATTGGTGCTTGTTCTAAGTTGAGTGTCGCCTTCCTCTTTTGGCACCATTTTCTCTTTTGTTTTCTTCTTCTTTGATGCTTCTTTAAAATTGTGCTACTCCTTTTCACAATGGGTATATGGAACTGTTTTACCAACTAGGGTGTCCACAATAACCAAATAGTAGATATTCCCTGCTGCTTTGGTTCTCTTCGTTTGCATCTTGGGTTTCTTGTGAAGTCATCTGGTATGTTAGAAATGGACCCGTTTTTCTTCTACTTTTCGGAGTTCCACCATTGAAGGGAATGACATTTCAATGTTTTGCTAGCTTTTATATGGAAGATTTCTTGTTTTTGTCCTTCAACTATTCTGGAAAATAACGACTATGCTAGTTATGAGGTTTTCAAGGTCACGGTTGAGGAAGGATGTTTCTGCTGTAGCTAAATAGCGACCGGCTAGTTCAGTAGCAAAGGCTTCCGGAAATGACACTTGTAACTATATACATCAAAGATGATTACAGACCTGTAAGATTGATCAAAATTTGTAAGAATTTTAGGTTTTGAACAAACTAGGGTTCCTTTACAAAGTTTTGAGTACGGGGAGTTATGAAGCACAGTGTTAAAGATTTATAAACATGTAAGGGTGGGTAATTCAACTCATGTAGTGGTTTTTAGCTATTTATGCATGAGGTTGACCGTTTTAGAATTCTTTATATGTGCTTCCTTTTTTGTGGTGCTTCTTAAAGCATTTGATCACCAAATACTTGTTTACTTGCTTTCAGCTGTGGAACTGACGACTGAAAGTCAAAAGGTTATATATTTGAATGTCAAAGCTCTTTGATGCTTTCGACGTATTATAGATGCTGTACTTAGGTAGTCTTCAATTTTTCATTTGTGGATTTCAGTAGGGTTTAATCTAGAATTGCTTGCTAATAAAATACTGATACTACTTTGTTTTATGACAATCCTTTTTATATTTCATTTTTTTATTTTTATGAGATTGATTTACACTAGGAATAAATATACGAAGCTAGAATACTTTGGAATTACAAAGTTTTATTAATTCTGTATCATTAAAGGGTTGCCTTCTTTTACTCAATGCTAGATATCTTGGCATTGAAATCATCACAATCCTTTTTACTTTAAGTTGGGGAAAATGTGCGTACAAAAATGTTTGAACCCTTGTGTTGATCTATGGAAGTGATCTTGTGTATGTGTAATTTGCCTTAACCGACTGCGTCACAGGTTTTATAATAATAGTTTTGATTATTGGATTCTTGTAATGGTTTGTTTGTAGACAGAAGAAATGAATTTTATGGTGAACATGGTAGTTGATTCGGTTTGAGAATTAGGAGATTGACTGGTTCATTCTGTGTTCAGCTTGTGGAGATGCTGTTAACTTGAATGGATCATCTGAGGAAGAGGCTGATATGAGCAACCACCATTTCATCGATCCCCTTGCGGAAGACCGAGAGCTTAAAGGCCAGCTTTTGCGTAAATACAGCGGATATTTAGGCAGCCTGAAGCAAGAGTTTATGAAGAAGAGGAAGAGAGGGAAGCTTCCTAAGGAAGCCAGACAGAAGTTGCTGGATTGGTGGGCTAAACATTACAAATGGCCGTACCCATCGGTATGTACACAATTTGCCTAAGTTATTTGGATTCAGGGTTCTAAGTGTCGGATGGGTATATATTAGACACCGCTATGATCATTTTTTTTTTTAGTTAGTTTTTCCATTTATTTAAAAGATCATATCTCCGCACTTATGTTTGAACATGCCCCAAACATGGTTGGTTTTAGGGAAATATGGCTCAGTTTTAATTTGCTTAATTTGTGTTTATAAATGGCAAGCTGTGCAGCCTTCAAGGGTTTCATTTTTTTGTCCACTGTATTAACATTGTCCGGTCCATCAACTGAATGTTGCAATAGGAATCGCAGAAGCTAGCGTTGGCAGAGTCAACAGGTCTGGACCAGAAGCAAATTAACAACTGGTTCATTAATCAAAGGAAAAGGCATTGGAAGCCATCTGAGGATATGCAGTTTGTGGTAATGGAGGCTACCTATCCACACTATTTCATGGACAATATTTTGGGGAATCCCTTCCCTATGGATCTCTCCCACGCACTTCTTTAAAGACAATGAGTATGGATGCATCGCTGCTGCCAAGCTTGAAGGCAACTGCTTTTATATGCAACCTGTTATAGTTAATTGTGGAGTATATAATTATGATTACCTACGGATATTATTTATTTAATATATCAAAGATTAACTCCTGTTACAAGTATCCAAAATAGATTAGTTACTTATCCATATCAATCTGTTACTTCTTTTTATTTGTTTATCAATGTTTTTTTTAAATCTAATATTTAAATATATCAAATGATGTAGATTAAATATTTATTAAATATTTTTAAATATAAAAGTATTAATTGATTGTAAAAAATTTTATCATTTAACAAATCTTAAGTAAACCTTAAATTCTAAACTATTTAATATATATAAAGTTTATCTATTATCTCTTAAATAATTTAAACTATAATCATAATTTTAATATATCAAAATTAATATTATCTTTCTTACAATTATATAATAAATTATTTAATATATAAATTAAAAAACACTAATTAATCTAAACCTTAAATCTTTAACTCCTAAACCTTAAACAATAAAACATAAACCCTTAACCCTTAATCTTTAACCCACAAACCTTAAACCCCAACCTCCTAAAACTTAAACCCTGACCGTTAACCCATAAATCATAAACCATGATCCATAAACCTTAAAATAGTAACTCATAAACATTAAACCCTTAATCATATACCATAAACCCTAAACCCTAAACTATAATGATAAATAATTTAATATTTTAAAATTAATACTATCTCTTTTACAATTATATAAGAAAATATTTAACATATAAATTAAAAAACAATTAGTCATATAACAAAAATCTCTTAAATTATTTTAAATAATAGTATTTCATTTTTCCATTTTTTGTGGCGTTTTTTAAAAAAACGCCGCTAAAAACCTGTTTTGCTATATAGTTGTGTCACTAAAGTTGCTTGAATTTTGTGGAGAAATTAAAACTTCCCTGAGCTTTATAGTAAATGCCTATATTGATTGATTTGTAGTTTTGTAGGGCTCAACCCTTCTCCTTTTGCCTACCAAAAAGGAAAACTTGCCTAAACTTGATGGTAGAAAACTAATATTGGCACCTTAAAATTGAAATGACAAGGATTGAAAAATAAATCAATGTAAAAAGTACGAATGTTAAATGAGATAACGAAGTATAGCGTTAAGGATTTGGATAATGGAGGGTTTGTTCTATAGTTCCAAATTTCATTTTTAAGATCATTTTTAATTGTATTTTGGGTTTTGTTGAGTGTTAATTTCTCTCTCTCTCTCATGGAGGATCCTCCTTGTATTTACAAGGCATGCGGCATACTAAAGGTAACTAGGTGCCATGCATGGTGACACTTGACTCCCCTTAGAGGTGACATGCGGCCTTTGGTGCTCTCAAGAAAATGTTGGCGAGCAGGACATTGGTTATCAATACTATACGTTGTAGACTAAGATGGATGGTGGTGAGGACGCGTGTCTTAGATAGCGAACGAACGAGCGAGCTGGACGATGGTGAGAGGTTGGATCTCAGGTCAAACATTCGATCGGGTTAAAGTGTGTCCAAGGTATAGCGTGCTCTGTATTTTATACATAACATGTTTAATTTTTCTTGTTTAAATTTTATATGAAAATATGAAAAGCCTTTTATTTATTTATTTATTAATGTTGGTTCATTTTGAAAATAATTTACTATTATTTAAGTCCCTGTTTGAATTGGTATCAGAGTCAAGTGAGCATATGGTAGGATTTGAACTCGCACTAATTATATTGATAAAATCTTAAATTTACAGCTCAACCGAACTCGCCCTAGCCAGACCCATGGTCAAATCTAGTAAAGAAATAAGAAAATAAGAGATAAAAAATATTTTATTAATGAATATGGATGATTTTCAATTATTTTTAAAATCTATATTTATAAACATATAATATAAAACTAATTTATTTTAATTTATATTTAATTATAAAATATTTATAACATGAAATTATTAGTGAATACTATTATCTCAAAAAACCCAGTAATTCTAGAATTGATAATGTAATAAAGATCAAGCTAAGAAAGAGAAACAGAGAGTAATAGATTATTTAATTGGCCCATTCTCTGTATTGTGTTTGTCAAAATAAAAGCCCAGAAATTGGGGCTAAGTTCAAATATGATGCCAAGATCACGTCGTTTGAGCAACCAACTGAAGCCCTAAGCTGAAATTCTTTTGGCCCAAACAGTAAAAATATACTGGGAATCGAGCAAGACGAGGTTTTTTGTTTTCAATACGACCAAACTAAACCCACACTCACCACACATTGCCTCCATTCTCTAAAACCGACGCCCTCAACCGCGGCCATACGCCGTCAACGTTCTCCGGTCTCATTTCAGCGTCCAGGTTACCGCCACGTTCATCTTTTGGTTTCTTCTTGTTCCTGATCTCATTTGCTTTTTTCGTTCTTGTATATTAATTTAAGAATAGATTATTTGTTAATCGTGAATCAGAAATGATTTGATTAGCAACTATGTCGACTTGCACGCCATGCAGGTTCTATTTTAGCTTAATACGATTTCAGGGTAACTATTTTTTGGGGGCCATTCTTTTTTCGTATTCTGAGTTTCTTGTATGTGGAATTTTATCAAATACCTTGCGCTCACAATGTTAGATGCAAACGTTTGATTTGAACAGGTTTATAAATTTGTATGATTCTTCGCTAAAGCTGTGGACTTTAATCTTAGGTAAACTTCACAAGCCAGATGAAGTTTGGGCTGTAGATGAGCAAGTGACTTTGTCTTGATGCTATTGAACTAGTTATTCTTGGTTATTGGATAATGGCTTTGTCGATCTCTAGAAGGGTTGTACGTTCTTTTGGTTCACTGTCTGCCTTGGGCTTCCGCGAATATCCAACTGTCGCAGGTCGATCATTTCAAGCTTCTGGTCAGAACAATATACTAAGTTACTAATATTTCAACATTGTTTGTTTGCTGCTTATATGTGATTGGTATACTTGACCTGGTAACTTCTTTTTTTCTAATTAGATTTGAGTGGTCGAATTGCTGGGGATAACTTGCTTCATGCAGAATGTTTTAGCCTTTCCAAGGTATGCTCTCATTTTGTTTTCTGTCTAAATATCCTTTTTGTAGAATCTATCCAACAGGATGGGTGAATCAATCCAAGGAAAGGGGATTTGGGGGTGGGGGATCTAGTTTACTAGTTAATGGATTTGCTATTATTGTTATCCTTAATTTTTAGTTTAGAAGGTTCTAACAAGAATACTTATAACAGGCTTTTTGTTTCTGCATCTAGTGGAGGTGCCCTTACTACAATACCAATTATAGAATTCTGTATTATTTGTTTCTATCTTTATAACCCCTTCTAACCCCTTGGTGTTTTTGTTCTAGTTATTTTGCATGTTTATGCACCTAGCCTCTTGTTATCTTCTCTATCTTGGCGTCTCTTTGTATTTTATCTATCTATACTACATTTAATTGATGTAGGGTGGTCCATCTTTCCTTGGTTTTCGGAGGTTTTCAACCACAATTTTGACTCCTGATTCAAATGGAGGTGCTTTTCCATCGGATTTACTGTCTTCAAAGACTGTGCTAACACCAGAGCGTACTATAGGTATGGAAACATTAAACCACATTCCTCACGTAGCTACTTGCCTTTAAAAATTTTAATAGTCATAAGATGGAAGCATATTAATGTTTGAATTTTGAAGGCAATATGCATTTGTAGGAATCTCTGGGATGTTCTTTGGCTTTCTAAAAGATATAAAGTTAACAAAGGTGGAGGCCTATTACTGTTACCAAGCCACTTTATTAGTTGTTTCTGTGCTAAAACTTGCCTCCAGAAGTCACCTTGACATATGCCAACTTGTTAACCTAAATCTCCACTTTGGGTTTTGTATTGCCTTCCATTTGGCATCTTGTTTTCGTTAAACTGAATTCAGCTTGTAAGCCTTTAAATAATTGTTGGAATAGGCCAATGTTGTTTTTTTGTTTAAATGAGGAGCAGTGTTCTATTGAATTAAATGTATTATTATGGTGCAGGACTTTATGAAGACCTGGTAGTTCCTGTGACAAATTTTCATAATGAAGACCATGGCTTGATGGTTTTGGCTGGTGATGTTTTTGATGTACCTATTAGAAAGGATATTATCCACCGTGTTGTACGATGGCAGCTTGCAAAACGACAACAGGTGCCATTTCATCCTTCTTTATGGATGCTTGAGGCTCGCTTTTAGGATTATCTTGGTGTTAATCAAATTCTTCAGACCATACCATATTCTGCACATCATTTTGCATTAAAAAGATTTTCTGAATTGTGCCAACAATCTGCTAAGATTAGTGATAATTGAATGGTCAACAGGGAACACATTCAACAAAAACTATTAGTGAGGTTAGTGGGACTGGTAGGAAGCCCTGGCAACAGAAGGGTCTTGGTCGAGCTAGGCATGGATCACTGCGTGGTCCCCAGGTGACCCCTTTGCTGTTCTTTGATTTTTAAGAAGTTTTGGATCTATGGTCCTATTTTACTATGGCCTTTTAATTGATTTTATGGATTGATAAAAGTTTCGAGGTGGTGCTACTATGCATGGCCCCAAACCAAGAAGTCATGCTTTTAAATTGAATAAGAAGGTTAGGCGTCTTGGACTGAAGATTGCACTGTCTGCTTGTGCTGCTGAAGGAAAGGTAAGTTAATAGTATTTGGCATATGCATGTTACGTGTAGTTTGTTCACACTATTTTGCATTTTGTAATGTGGTTTTACAGATCACCTTAATAAATGTAGAACAAAAATTTTCAGTGCTAAGTTTTGAATCCTAATTGATTAGTATTACCTGACTGAACAGCTTCTTGTCTTTGAGGATTTGGAGGTCCCTACACATAAAACAAAAAATATAGTGAACTATGTAAATCAAATGGAGAATACCAAGAAACTTCTGCTGGTGGATGGTGGCCCCATAAATGAAAAGTTGAAGCTAGCTACACAAAATTTACATTATGTCAACGTGCTGCCATCAATTGTAAGTTGTGTCAACTGTAATTATCTCAATGTGGTTGCCTTTGTAATTAATTACATGGTAACTGATTAACTTTGTATTGTCACTGTCTACCATATGATAGATTTGGTTTAGAACTATTTGAATGCTATCGGTATTCACTTATAGGGATTGCATCATGTTATTGATTGCTTTAACCAACTATTCTCGAATTGGTTTGTATGTTATTTTTCTTAATGCTGAGACTGTTGTGTATGTTTTTGCAGGGCTTGAATGTCTATAGCATCTTGCAGCATGACACATTAGTGATGTCCCGTGATGCTGTTAACAGGATTGTCGAACGAATGCACACTCCAATCAGCCGTTGAACTAGAACTGCGTCTATTGGTCACTTAGTTTTCTATTGGAATAGAAGCCTATAATTTTGCTGAAAGCAGCTGAGAGAGAGAAAAGAGAACCCCAAACGATTTGTGTGTTATCTATGATGGCATTTTCAAATGCATGGCTGGGTGTATAATTTCATTTGTATCAACATATTCAGCTTTGATTTTTGTAGTAAAAATTTGGTGAGACAGAAAACAAGAGATTGTTACTTTCTCCACCTATTCCTGTTTGGTAACAATAAATTTTCTTGACCATTTTCTTTTGTAGTAGTTCTGGGCATTAATGAAAATTTCCCTTTGAGAAAAAAAAAATGTCAGTCAAATAATTTCTGCTTCTTCTTCTTCTTCTTTTTATTTTTATTTTTATTTTTTTTTAAATGTAGGAGTTGTCAAAAAATATAACTTAAAATATGCATTAACTGAATGGAACATAGGAACACTTTATTTGTAGTTCAATGGACAGAATATTTTAGTTTTAAGATAAAGACATTATGATTTCTTTTCTTCAACCGAATTGCTGACAATGAAAGAAGTGTGGGTGTTAAGAAAATTGGAGCCCCGGCCAGATAAGCCCATAAAATAGAAAATGGGTCAAAAAGTGGAGATTGTAACTCTTCTTTGCGACGTAAAAACAAGATTGTAATTAAATTACTGTACTGTTATCCCATCTTAGTAAAATATTTGTAATTCGAGATTAAAAATCTTATATTTATCCTTCTATGATGTTGAAAAAAAAGCTCCTACATTGGGTTGTTGTGTCCAATCCTAACGGTGAAAAATTAGAGAACTACATTGAAAATCATTTCACACTATTATTTTTCTTACCAGAATGAATTAAAAATTTTTAAAAAAATATATATAAATGACTGTAATTCCAGCACTTGACTGTATTGTCTCCACTCACTCCATCAACGTACTTTCTTCTTGTATGAGTTGTCTCCTCTCTTCATCTGCCATGAGGGGAACTTAGGGTTTTGTCTATCTTCCTTCTTTCCTCCCCTTATTTCTTCAAAGCTTTCTGTTTCCATTGTTTTGAATAAAAAAAAATTAAAACTTCCCCCCTAAATCCCTGAGCTTGACCGTAGCTCAAAACCCTAGCTTCCATGGCAAAAACAAGACCAGGAATTTCTGGCACCAAGCCCAAACAAGGGAAGAAGGACCTCGACTCTTACACCATCAGAGGCACCAACAAAGTTGTCAGAGGTATTGTGATTCTCATGTACATATATACGCCTACGAATACGTATACGCCGTAAAAAATTGTCGCTTTGGTAATGTCGAAAATTTTTCATGGGAACCTTTTGGATCTTGGCATTTCGTGTTTAGCAATTTTAAAATTTCAAATCTGTCATGTAGCATTAGTGTCGATGATTAAGAAGTGAATGTTTGGTTGTCGGGTTTTACTTTTTTGCTGGTTTTAATGGATGCATATACATTCACGTTGAAAGATGTCTGTTTGCAGAAGGGATTGTTGGTGCATCTTTCATATCAACGTCAATGTATATGCATATGGGTGTGTTTTACGGGCGTATATAGATGTTACGAGATTGTAGTTTGCGATGGCTTAGAGTGAAAGTCTGATTTCCTTTTGCAGTTGGGGATTGTGTTCTGATGCGTCCTTCCGACACTGGTAAGCCCCCGTATGTGGCACGAGTTGAGAAAATTGAAGCAGATAGCAGGAATAATGTGAAGGTTCGAGTACGGTGGTATTATCGTCCCGAGGAGTCACTTGGAGGAAGGAGGCAGTTCCATGGAGCAAAGGAGCTGTTTTTGTCTGACCACTATGATGTGCAGAGTGCTCACACCATTGAAGGGAAGTGCATCGTTCATTCTTTCAAGAACTACACTAAGCTTGAGGATGTTGGGGCTGAGGATTACTATTGTAGGTTCGAGTATAAAGCTGCTACCGGTGCCTTTACTCCTGACCGAGTTGCTGTGTGAGTATGATGATGCATTGGTTGGTGAAATATGGCTTTTAGCTCACTTGTTAGCAATGTGGTATTGATTATTTGGTGCCCCTGGATTTGTCTGTTTTGAAGGTATTGCAAATGTGAGATGCCTTACAACCCTGATGATCTCATGGTGCAATGTGAGGGCTGCAAGGACTGGTATGGTTTTCTATGTATTTTTGAGTTCCTGGTGCCAATGGGAGGCCCGATAATTTTTAATATATCTATAGGTTCTTATTGCTGTTCCTATAGGTATCATCCTGCTTGTGTGGACATGACAATTGAGGAAGCGAAAATGTTGGATCACTTTGTTTGTTCTGAATGTTCTGAGGATGATCTGAAAAGATCACAGAATGGGTTTCATCCATCACCAGTATCTGATTTAAAGGTAAGACCCTTTTTCTGAACAAATTCTCATGATGCTTGGCCAGTTGTCTTTCTGTTTCTTCTTTGAGCAATTTAGTATTTACTAATCCTCTGATATGCAATTTACTTGATCCGTTTATGGTGTCCTCCAAGGAGGTTTGTTAATGAATTTAAGGGCAATTAAGAGGAATTCTCATCCTCTACAAATAAAAATAATGGTATGTATGGCATATATGGTCTTAAATCACTGGGAAGTGGGAACCCTCTAGTTAATGTTGTTTGTGTGTGTTACTATTGACTATAAATGGATAGAAAGTTAATGTTAGTTAGGAAACATGCTTTACTCTTAGATGCAAGTCCTTCTATTCGTTAAGTGCCTTGAGGTTGTATCTGCCTGGTTTTTCTATTTCCAGTAGTTGATTTGGATCAGGTTTGAGTGGCTACCATATCTCATGACATATTATTGAATCATATTTATCTATAAATAATATATATAAAAGCAGGAGTTTGGAAATTTTTTTGAATAGATGAGAATACCCTTTGTTTTCAATTATATTACTATAATATTTAATTTAGAATTATTATTAGTAAAAGAGTTGAAATAAAATAGAAGTTGTGATAATTTAAATTACAATTACTCGTAAAAATTATGACATAAAAAAAAAGTTGTGCTAAATTTAAAATAGAGTTATTATAGAGCTCTAAGTATAAACTATAGGTAAAATTGTGATAATTATAATTATAACTTTGGATTATATTTGAACAACAATGGCATCGGATAGAAATGAAAGATCATTTTAATTTTTAATGAGGTAATCTAATGAAAAATTGTTTTTTTTATACGCTATTTTTTTATTGCATGTAAAAACCTTTGGTGAGTTTGTATTTAAATAAAGTCAAATTTCAAAATTATTAAATTGATCAACATGCAACGCATGTAACATTAGAAACTAGTACCTCTATATATCTGATCGTTGACTGGGTTTATCTCTTTATCCTGCAGTCTGCATACTTATTTCCATTTCACTACATCTTTAAGATTAGCATTGACTTTAGCTGATCAAGGCCAGATCGTCGTTAGTTGTTACTAGCAAGTGGCCAAACATTTTACTTAATAAATTAACAGGTGCTTTTTTTATTTTTGATAATTGGGATTGTGGAACATTTGGAACATCATAGAGAGCTATAGGCAATCATCTTGTTCTAGACATGAAGTTTAGAGTGAGTGTTTAAATATAAAAATGTCTGCTTTCAGTGAAAAGTCCATTTATCTGAAACTTTTGCCTACAATGTATTTATATTGTGTTTTAAGGTCCTGCCTCAACTTCTCATTTTTGCGGTATTTCCCAGGTGGATGCCAAACGACGAAAGAGGTAAGTAAGCCATGGGGAAATTTTGTTGCATGAGGGGAGAGACTCCTTATGCAGATTTGGCTTGTTGTCTGTCTGAGATGTATAGTGCTGAAGTTGTGTTTTGTCCGAACTGGTGGCTGTTAGTAACTTATGTGTTGGAGTGGCGACATCTGTGTCTGTGTGTTAGGTCAAGGAGATTAAATCTGTGCAGGAGGATTTATCTGTAGTTCTCTGATGTTGAACCGATATTTGCGGTACAAAATCTTTCCAATCTTGCCTTTCTTTCCATCACACATGTATGCATTGCCATTTCCCACCATAAGCTCACCCCACTCAAATTCATTTTCTGCAATAGTAATGTTGAATGACCCAAGGTTGCGTTGAATTTAGGCTGTGCAGAAACTACATTTGTTTCAATAAATATAGCCAGCCTTCTGAAGAGTTGTGCCCTTTTCTACTGAGCACGACAAACCCCAAAAATTTACCTTTTGTTGTAAAACATGGCAAATGGGATTGACATATCGGCGGCATGGAGAGAGAGCAATATATTTACTCTTACCATGCTAACAAGGAGGAAGATTTTACCTCAAGAGGTTATAAATGCACTTGGCTCTTTACGGATTCTACCATGAAGCAGAGTTTGAAGATTACTATCACAGCACGTTCGGTTGGCATGAATAGCCAAGTGGTTCCTGCCTTACTCGAAGTGCTACACTGATTCATCTATTTGGTTCATGTAATTGCTATTCTTTGGAGTAGTCTATTACTGACAGCAAAGAAAATGGCCAGGATAGCTCTTCAATGCTTCCCCCTCAAAATTGGCTATTCAATACAAGGAATAGCCACTCGAAGCAAATTTCCAAACTACCCATTAAACAAACAGCCATCAAACTCTTCATAAAAAAAATAGCCATTCAAATCTTCAAAAATAAAGTCACCAAACTCAACCATGGCAGTGCACCAACCAAAAAAGTCAAAAGTCATAAAATTTAAAAACATCAAAAGAAATGGTATTGTATACCAAGTACCAACCATGACAGTATGAATTAGCATACTAACCAAACTGTACGTTTTACATTTTGATAGTTTTTTAAATATTATTTTATATCAAACTAGAATAATATTATATTATATATTTATAATTAAATTTTATCTGGTAACAAAAAATATATATTTAAACTTCATCTTTTTATGATTTAATATTTATCTTTTTAGTGACAGCAAAATATTATTTTTAATATATATTATAAAATATTCTCTATTTTATTATATTTGTTTTTAAAATTAAATTAAAATGTTGATTTTATTTTAAAATCTTGTTTTATTATATTTATTTTTTTGAATGACATTTATTGTCTTTAATACTAAGTAATTTAGTTTTTTTTTTAAATAATTAAATATTTTAGTAAGATATTAATAATATAAATTTAAAATCTATAAGTAAAATTGTTATTTTAATCTATTCCTTATCTATTCTTTTACCCAACCAAACAATGTATTAGTATTATTTGTCTATTCCATTCAACTAACCAAACTACTTAAAATTATTATCCCTCTATTCCATTTTCACCAAATAATTCTATTTCAGGGAACCATATGGTCTTTGCAAAAAAGCTGCCAGTGGAATGTACTACTGTGGTGCAGTCAGTCGCTTGGCTGCCCAGCTAACCTCAACATAACCTCAAGTGACGATATCTGGTCTAAGAATATCACCGGACCTGTATATAGTAACCTTACGGGACCCTATTTGCAAGCTCAGCAATATCGCCAAACGGGACAACAGTTACCTTGCATCCACACGAGGGAACCTAAGACTTGTCCATAGGAATCGATGCAACCATGTCGGCCAACGAGTTTTATATCCCAAAGTCAAGGTTTCTTTAACCAGGTTAACCAACAAAATTTCGAGATATAATTTACAATTGAATTTGAGCATTACGAGGCCATGTCTACCGAAAAACATAATTACAAGTCATCTTAGTATTCTACTCGAACGAGGTTCCAATAACAAGTCTGCCTTACCATTAAACAACAATGTATAAATAATCAGAGTTTGATTTGAGACTAAAATTAAACAACAAAGAATGATGCATGTTTTAATTAGAACATCTTAAAAAGGGAAATAAGTCAATCTGTACGACACATACACTCTTTACACCGTGGATACCGGTAAACACTTCTAGCCTTAGGCCTACTCTGGACATGTTTAGTTTGTCTAACTGCCTTCCTCACTCTCTGCTCAAACACTTTCCACTCTATGGTATTGTTCTTGATGAAGATATCAGCTAGTCTCCGCTTATTTGGGCGTATTGTAGGCATCCTCCCTCCACCATAGTATATTCGATACCCAGATACCAAAGATGACAACTGGCTACCAGAGTCCGTCATGGCAAATGCATCAGCTGCAGTGCAGGCAATGAAGTCTAGTGCTGCCAGCTACAGATCAAAGGTCATAATATGTAATTGCACTCGCACCAAGTATGATAGTAACCAACATTGATAAGAGCATAGAAAACCATTTGTCCTAATCTTACTAGCCTTAGAGATGCTATATTAAAAGTATTAATCTAATTATTTCCAAATATCTAACTTGGTTATTTCATAGTCTATATCACTGACAGGAGACTGCATGAAAACAACCTGGAAACAAGCAGTAGCAGCTTGTGCATGGTGAAAAGAGCTAATGCCAAAGTAATTTTGAAAATTGTGGTAAAGACCAACAACTCATCAATGCAACAATAGCAAAACCTACACTTTTCATCAAACAAGAAGTGGATATGCTGCATTGTTACCTGAGATGAGAAATTCTTGAATGGTTCAAGTTCGGCGGATGACAGCAAATTCTCTTTGGTAACTAAATTAGGATACAAGCTTCTCAAAGCAGCTAATCTTGATGTCCCTCCATATATTTGTGCCCCTGCGACATATACTTGAGTCTTACGATTGAAACCTAGAGCAGCAAGCATAAGTACAGCTTCTTCTGGTGTTAATGGACATAACCCTTCAGATCGGAGCATGGCAGGGGAAGGTAACCTGAAGCATGTAAAACAGTTGGCTTCAATATAAAGCAATATTTTGCATGCTTCTCCAAATTCACAAGGAATGATACGGCAGAAATTTGACAGACGATGAAGAAATATAGAATGTGTCGGAGACAAAAAGAAAACTATTCATACTTCTCCGTCTTCTTTAGCTCTGTTAATGCAGGAAAATGGATTTGTCGATATGCTTCCAATTCTTGCCCCTCTTGCTCACCTCCGCCAAACTCACATAACGAATGAGCTACCATGTCAATCTCAAATCTCAAATGCAAAGCAAGATATTTGGAAGCTTTAGCACGATCACTCCTTGCAATCATAGCAGCCACTGCATGTGGACCAACAAGATAATGATCCAATAGTCCTGGCTGAGCTGAATGCTTGTGCAATCTTTCAAGGAGTAAAGCAGCAGTTTCTTGTATCTTCGGAACAAATTTAAGCGCATGAAAATTACATCTGCATCGAAGCCTCTAGATGAAGTTTCCCAATTAGGAAAAGCAAAGTAGAAAAGAAAAGGATATAGACATAAATTTTATTACCAACAACTGATTATAACAATTATCCAATGAATAAAGCTTAAAATTCGAAAGGAGCTTGCTATGGCATCAGAAATTAAGGCTAGAAATTTACCTGCAACTGAAATGGTATTGGGTCAAAAGCCAAACGGTTCCCAAAGCCAACGAAATGGACAACTCGTTTCTGAAGTAGGATAGGGAGAATGTCTTTCAGATAAAAACTTGGTTTAGATTCCTTCCTAACATCTACGTCTGTCACCTGGAAAATCAATTGAACAATCACTATTGATAAAAGACACCTTAAGACCAAAGCTGCGGGCAAAAGCCATTCAGAACATGATTTAGAGGCAGAAACTCACAACACTACCAATTGCCTCCAAATCTAGAGACTTTAGCTCCTCAGGAAGTTCTTTCACTATTCGAATATCTGGAGCCAGGTACTTAATAAAATGCTCCTCCTGATAGATATCACCAAATTGACTGCGAAATTTAAAATACAGTGCAGTCATTTTTCTGTCAAGTCCGAATAGAAGTCATCTGATAGATACTAAACAAATTTAATCTGAAAGTTAATTCCTTTCATTCAGTGTTCAAATATCAACAATATACTTTAAAAGAAAAAAAAATGTTTTAATGTGAGGAAACATCCATCTTCCAGGGGAAGAAACATAAAAAAATTAAGATGAAAATTATTAGCAAAAAAAGAAGAAGAAAGGAACAAAAATAAAAGCCTCACCTTACATCTTTCCAGACACTACTGTACATAAATTTGGGAACAGCAAGAGTTGCATTAAGTAAGCGAGCAAGTACTACAGCATTGCAGACCTGTAACATTTAGCAATCAAAAATTAAATCTACTAATCTCAGAGAGGAAAGATGAAAGCAAATTCAATAGCTTGGAACACATGCTAGAATTTCTGCTGTTGGAATCACTTACTGCCACACGCTGCTGGTTAATTCCACCATTTGCAGTGACCATAATGTATCCATTCTTCCCCTCTATCAAATTAAAAAAGAAGTAATGTAAGAACTGAGAACTAGTCTAAATTATCCATACCCGAGTGAAGTAAACATATAGAAGTCAAAGAAAGAGACCATTAGGTTCCCAGTCACGTTGATCAGCACAGGGTCTCCAAGCAGAAGCAGGAACCACAGGTTCCTGCCATAAATCTTTCGGTTCACGTTTATTTTGCCCCTATGTGTCATATCACTTCTTTCAATAAAACATGAAAAACAAGAAAAGAGAAACTGTACAGAAACGGGAAGTTTGTCAAAGAAAGTGAACGAAAAAGACATCATTGCTTATATTGAAATACCTCAGCCAAAGCATGAGCAGCCAAAGCCAACAACCTTCCATAAATACCACTGTAATGCTTTTTCCCTTTTCTAGGCTTTGTCACCTTCACCTGCAAAAGCCACAATCGTAATGCTTTGGCAAATAAATTCATATCACACAGAGAGTAATGTCAATTGTCTCCAGAAATCATATTACTCTCCAATAAACTAATAATCACTATTCAAATATGCACTATTCATCCATGAATTGTAGAAGTCACACTTGTGAATGGTGTGGTGATTAAAGTTGTATTGGATATTAATGGACAAAAAAGTATCGGCAAACCCAAATCATACAAGCTCTCTTTCATTTAGCAACTTAGCAATAGACGATCAATGCACTTCATTGACCTGGAATTCCTTGCATTAATAAGGAAACAATGCAGCTAACCACCTACTAAAAACCCATTATTTCTTCATCATTAGTGTTAATAATTGTGAAATAAAATCTCAAAGCAAATGAGAGTTGAGCTACCTGAGCCGAAACAGAAGCATTCCTGGAAGATCGGTCATCGGATCCGACCCGGTGATCTTGTAACCGCAAGAGCATAATCCAATCGACCAAGAAAAACAAACCCACCAATGCAGTCACCACTACAAGTCCTTTCACCCTTCTCTTTTGGTACCAAACTTTGCCTCCTTTTCTCTTCGCGTTCTTCGGTTGCTTCTTTCGATCACCCCATAATTTTCCCAACAATTCAGCTCCAACAAATGACGCCCCGCTCTTTTCACCGTTCAAGAACCGGCTGGGGCCGAGTCGGGGTGAATGACTGGGGGACCCTTGACGACTCCTGGGACTCCCTCGGAGGTCGACCCGGTCGGGGATCCGAACGGTGTTGGATCGGTCTTGTTTAGATTCAACGGCAAGATTGTGTGAATTGTTTGAGTTGCTAGTTGAAGACATCGGATTGATGGGTTTAAGACCCGGATCCCAATGCAGAGAGAGTTAAGGGAGATTGGGTTTATTTTTTGCTTAGGACATCACAGCGAAAAAAACGCCGACTTTTGTAGTGCGATGTTAGAGTGCGATCTTGCCGAAGGTGGGATGGTTCAAATTTAGTGAACTATTCTGAAATTCTGGGCCATCTTGAAAGCTTTTGGGATAAGGATAAATCAGGGGATTGTCGTTTCACTACTTTGCATTAGTGCTGCCGTTGGGTTACTCGGACGGTTTGACCCACAATATCAATTGCCCATTTGCCATCCCCCGCTTTTAAATGAAAACTGGTTCCATGGAGAAAACAGAACCGGGCCTAAGCCGGTAAATATTTTCGAAATATAAAGTATAAGTTGAAACATAAATGGGGTTGGAAATTATTTTTGATATTTTTAATTTAAATTGTTTATATGCATTTATAATTTAATAGCTATGCTTTTTAAATATATAGTTCATTCATTTCTTTGAAAACATTTATTTTTTTATTCAAAAGTATAAGTTTAATCGTTAGTACTATTCAAGTTCATTTATTAAGTTCAAGTTACAATATCTTTTATCTTTTCATGACCATTAAATAAATATTTTTTTAATTTAAAATATCGTACCAATAAATATAATAAAAAATTTGATGATATTAAAATTTTAACTTAAAATTTAAAAATAAAAATTAAAATTCTAAATTTATGAAGTGCATAGAGATTTATTGTATATTTTAATCCATTTATATTTATGAATAGAAACCAAGTAATGTAAACCCAAAAGGGAAATAAAATGGTTAATTAGATGTTTGAAGATAAAATTACGATATACAGTCTCAAAGATATACTTGGACCAAAAATGAATGCACAATTAAAATAAAATAAAATAAAAACAAACAAAGCATAGGTAGTTAATAGAGCACAAATTTGAAGAAAATGTCCATTTAAAAACAAAAAAGAAGAAGGAAATGAGCCATTTTTTAAAAAATTTAAGAAAATATGTTGATTTTAAAGAAAAAAAAAGGTAAAAGTGCGTTGTGTATAAAAACGTGTCCTACGAGATATGCTTTTCGATTTTTTTAACATATCAGCTCATCTGGTTAGATAATTAATTGTTAGTGGTTTTATCATTGAGTTCCAAGTTCGATTTCTCTCATATTTGTAATTTTTTTATTTTACTTTGTTTTAAGCTTTTTTTTGTTATTTTTAATTAATACTTTTATTACGTTAGTTCGTTTGGTTAAATGGTTAAATCATATTGATTCCATTCTTGAGTATCAAGTTTGATTTTATAATAAAAGAATATAAATGTACTTAGAAGAGGAATTAAACTTGGAACTCAATGATGAAGTTATTGTTATCTAATCATAACCATGTTAGCTATTGTGATAAAAGTATTAATTAAAAATAACATAAAAAATATATATATATATGAGAGAAATCAAACTTAGGATTTGAGGATAAAACCACTATACAATTAACCATATGAGCAAATGAGTTGATATGTTAAAAAAGCCAGAAAGCATGCCCTATCTATAAAATGCATTTTCAGAGTGAAAACACATTTTACATATATAGTGCGCTTTCACCTTCTCTCTCTAAAACCGATTTATTTTTCTAAATTTTAAACAAAGTTGCCCATTTCTCTATTTAAAAAAAATTGAAATTTTCTTCAAATTTGCCCATTAATAGAGGAGTTTATGGTTAGGGCAAGTTCAAGACAAGTTTATGCATTATATTAGTATATTTTATATTTGTTCAAGTTCGCTATGACCTAGAATATGGGTTTAAAATTTTCCTTAAATGTACTCATATTTGTAAATGGTAACCCAAATTCATTTTAAGTTGTTTTATATTATATATATATTTTTTAAATATATTATTTTTACTTTCGTATTTAGTTCCCCTTACTTTTTAGGAGATTTATGGTTGCCTCTCCCAACAATATTGTCTCCAAAGTTTGAACTCGCGTTCTCTTGTCAAGAGTGTAATGTGCCTTATCAATGCACCATCACTTGTTGGTATTTTGTTGAAAATTTAAATATATATATAACTTGACATATTTTTCTAATATTCACATAATATTATATATTTAAATTTATGTTATATTAATTACAAAAAATAAAAAAAATACTACAAAAGTATAAATGGGTGGGGTTAGGCAGGCTTGGACTTTGAACGTTGAAGTCTAAGTCGAACTCACATTTTAAATGAGTTCAATTTTTTTTGTCTAATTTCATTTATCAAATCTCGTAGTTTTTATCCAATAATTTATATTTTGATCATACCTTCAACTTTGGGTGAATAATCCAATCCATAAATATGTCTAATAATTAATCCTAATATTGTATTAAAATGAATAAAAAAATTGCATTTAAGAAAAATAAATTTTGAAGGGTAAACTTTTTTTTAAGGGTTAAAGTATAAAAACTTTCAAAATGATAATTTAAGTAATGGACTTTGTTTTTTATTCCATTTATGTTAAGTTTTGAGAATGATCTGACAGTAAACTTAATATATAAGGATTTATTAATTTCTCATCATTTTCCACGTCAAAACGGTGCATTTAGGATGAAGGACTAGATTGAAACAGTGCATTTTGGGGATGACCATTAAGTTGCACATTTTGAAGCATTTTTTAAAATAGAGTTAATTAAGCGATGATATTGATTTTAAAAATGATGTGATTAAATTGAAATATGTGAAATGTTCATCAACTCATTACTGTTTAATTCATAGAACTGCATTTAATGTGCGCTAAATTTTTTAAAATTATAAAATTTTAGTATTTTAAGCTTATGTTAGTTTTTTTTATTGATTTAATAATAAAATTAGTTATTTAATATTTATATATTTTATCAATTTGATCTTAAGTATAAAAAATTCAATAAATTTATCCCTTAATGTTTATAAAATTTATCATTTTAGTTCCAATTCTAAAAAATCAATAAATTTTGGCCCTCAATATTTACAAAATATGTCAATTTAGTCCTAACTCTAAAAATTTTTTAAAAATATATTTAAAAATTATTTTTAGCTCTTTATAACTCATTGACTAGCCCATGTGAGATATTAAAATAAGAAAAAGAGTACCCTCTTTCAAGTCACTTGCAACAATTTCTTTTACTATAATTTTGACTTTACACTAGACAATTGTTTTGGAACCTACTTGGAATAATTGGCTATATTACTACCCGAAAAAATAATGTTTTCAATGCCTTTATTTTATTTTGGATATTAATTTTTGTGTGCTTTATCCCGACTTTTTTAGAGTCTTTTGCAGGTGACTTGAAAAATGGTACTCTTTTTTTTTTAATATCTCATATGGGTTAGCTGATGGGTTATAAAGGGCTAAAAAATATATATATTTTTTTAATTTTAGAGTTAGGACTAAATTGACAAAATTTATAAATTTTGAGGGTAAACTTTTTTTAATTAGAACTAAAATGACAAATTTTGTAAATATTGAGGGTTAATTTTGTTACTAGACCAATAAAAAAAGCCTACATAAACTCAAAGCGACTCAAATATTTAAATTTGAAAAGTTTAGTGACTAAATAAAAAAAATTAATAGTTGGGTGACCATTTTGATAGTTTATCAATAAAAAAATTCCAACATGTCTGCATCATCATTTGATAGAAAAAATATTAAAAAAATTTAGGTTCTTATTCAGGGGCGTAGCTAGAGGGGCTGGCATGGGCCCCGGCCCCCCAAAATGTAAAATTATATTTTTAGCTCTTTAAATTTTTTAAAAAATTTAAATTAATAAAGGTAAAATTACACTTTAGCCCCTCTAAAATTATAAAAATTCGATTTAATCTTTTACAAATTATAAAGATATAAACTACAGAAAATTAAAATTTCATCCGGCCTCCCTAAAAAATTTTCCTGGCTTCGTCCCTGTTCTTATTTGAAAAAACAGGAAAAGTTTAGAGCTAAAATGTTAATAAAGCCTTAAAAAACATGTATTGATGCCAGATGCTATAATGTAGAGTTCATGCGACGTGAACGTGAGACATCAAGCATTGTGACGCATCTACTATTTGTCTTCATTTTTGCCTTCGGAATTTTCTTTCTTTCGAAAGAAAGCTTTGGAATTTAATATTATAGTATTCACAATCACAGGCATTGGAGTCGCCACGAGTTTGAGATTTCATAATTTGACTTAATCCCTTCCCTGCCTAGCTGCCATTTTCTTACCCATGCTTGCGTTGTTTATAAGGAGATTTCAAAGTGTGAGTCACAAGATTGAATATCAGGGATGTGACACTTTTTTATTTATTTATTTTACTTATCTTTTTTCTTGACCAACTCACTGCTTTATTTTCAATATAAATAATAAATTGGGCCTGCACCTACTGTCTTTGAATGCATACGTTACAACTTGAAACAGTAAAATCAAACAAGGCAGCATTGATCATGAAATAATTAGAGAACACGTTGGATTTAATTTAAAAAAAAAAAACTCATTTACACAAATTTTGACTTAAAAAGAACCAAATACGTTTTCCGTCTGTGTGTTCGACGATTAATTAATTTATTTAATTGACGCTACTAATTCCTCTACCATCTAATTTTAGCCCACGGATTCAACGCTGCATCCACCGCACACCGGCCTGCCCCATTCTTTTACTTTTTCTCAGCTGAGTTGTAGACCAACCGCTTTCTTTTCTTTTTCTTTATTGGCCATTTCCATTGCCTGCAGCCTCCCTATGGTTTTCCCACAATAAACTAATCCTGCTTTTTGTCTCGTTCGCTACCTCTTTTTTTTTTTTGCAATCCAATCTCATCGTGTATTTCGAAGTATAAAAAAATTATCCAAATTTTTATAATTTAGGCATTAAATTTTAAATTTAATATCCTCTGAACTCTGTTGAAAACATGAATGCAAAAATAAAATTATCTTCCCAAATTTAATAATACTTTTGCTACCCTAATAAAACCAAATCATAGAACGAAAGTGGGGTGATATTGAAATAATATTGTTTGAACGATAATTCAGTGTTTAGAGTTTTATTGATAACGAAAAGGACTTAAATGACAACTTAAAGTATCCTATTTTATCCATTTTTCAATTTCTTTTCCAAAAAGAAAAACAATCCTCTGATAGGGACAGCCATGTTACCGCCACGCAGCTAACGCTAAATCCACGCGGCGACCTTCACGAAATGGCAACCTACTCTCTCCACACACTCAATCGCCTATCGCATCGGCATCATCGACTTTCCTTCAATGTAAATCGCGCTCCCTTAATTTCCACGCTCTCACGCCGCGACTTAGACAAAAACTAGCCGTTGCAACACCCACGTGGCAGCTTGCCGACATTGAAAGCTGCTTCAGGTATACTAATCAATTAATTGTTACTATTAATGAATTTTACTTCATTAAAAAAAGGAAACTCATACCCGTTGAATCGAAACGACACAAGAAGAAAGCGGACCCTACCGAAACGTTAACATCAAGGCAACTGCCAACCTGAACTACCATTTCCTATATCTTCACAACAGCGACAAAACCATTGTAAGAAAATATAAATCAAAACCCGCGAAAATTACTACAAACATAAATCCTGCTTGAGACCAAAAAAAAAAAAAAAAACCACCGATCTCATTATATAAATGACTGTTTTTTGTTTGTTTGGGGTTTCTGGTTTTTAGTTGCTAACCTGCTTTGCTTTATCAACAACAAAGAAGGTTTTTTTATTATCCATTTTTGGGTTTTCGGTTCTCGGTTGCGTGCGTTTCACTTTCATGTCTAAGTAGTGGAGAAATGATATTGCTTTTTATCGAGTTTTGAAGTGATCCAAGCACTCCCTAATTCCAACTTCTGATACGCATCATTCAAAAGCTAAAGAGAAAGTATTGTCTTTGGTTTTGGCCTTTTAGATTGCCCGAAAATTGTTCCTTTTTATTTCCGCTCCACTTGAAGAATCACAAACAGAAAACGAGTAAGGATTTGTTTGTACTAGAATGTTTCCTTTGTTTCCCTTTTCCGATGACTTCTGTTGATTGTTTTTTAAGTTATTTCATATTGAGAGGACTTGAAAAAAAAAATCCTTCTTTATGTTTTTTTATGTAAAGCAATGATTTTTCTGCGAGTTTTATTTTCCTGTGAGGTTTCTGTTTATATCCGGAATATATTGCAACCTTAAGAGTTTAATCGTTTAATTACGGTGGATTTCCTGATCTGGGAATTATCTTCGTGTATGCAGAGAAGATTTTATATAGATGGCAACACTAGGTGATATAGGGGTTGCAGCAGGCATTAATCTGCTAAGTGCTTTCGTTTTCTTACTAGCGTTTGCTATATTGAGGCTTCAACCTTTCAACGATAGGGTTTATTTTCCGAAATGGTATCTCAAGGGTTTAAGAAGCAGTCCTTCGAGGTCTGGAACATTTGTTAAGAAATTTGTCAATTTGGACTTCCGTTCCTACTTGAGGTTCTTGAATTGGATGCCAGAGGCTCTCAAAATGCCAGAACTCGAGCTTATCGATCACGCCGGCTTGGATTCAGCTGTTTATTTGCGCATTTACTTGATAGGGTATGCTGCAGGCCATCTTAATTTCTTAAATTATTCATTTTTTCCTTCACTATTATTGCTTTGTTGCTTATGCTCTAAATGGAAATATTAATTTTGCTTATAAGCTGTATCTGTTTGTGGGTCTCCGTATATATGTATATTTATTTATTTTTCTTCTTAAGATGATGTAGTTTTTATGAAATGCGTTAGCTAATGATAGTCATTAATCATTTATCTTTTTTTCATTTCGTCTTTGTCCTTTTCTGATTGCTCTCTTGTTGTTCTGTGTGCAGCCTAAAGATTTTTGTGCCTATCACCTTCCTTGCATGGGCGGTCCTAGTGCCGGTTAATTACACTAATAAAACATTGGAGTTGCAGCTGAAGAATGTTACTTCAAGTGATATTGATAAGCTCTCGATTTCAAACGTTCCAGATGGATCGGATAGGTAGGAGATATTCTATCACTGCAAATTTCTTTTGTCTTAGTCTGTGATACAGGTTACAATGGACTAATATTTAATCATATGTTGTAGGTTTTGGACACATATAGTAATGGCTTATGCTTTTACCTTTTGGACATGCTATGTGTTGCTAAAAGAGTATGAGAAAGTTGCGAATATGCGGTTGCAATTTCTTGTATCAGAAAAACGCCGGCCTGATCAGTTTACTGTAAGATGTGTTCTTTGCATTATTATCAAAAAAATTATTTAAATTTACTCTTTTAGTTCTGTATTATAATTCAAAGAGATACGATGCCTTTTACTAAATTGCATTTCGAATGGAATTTGATTTTTTTTAGGTGCTTGTGAGAAACGTACCACCAGATTCAGATGAATCTGTAAGTGAGACTGTGGAGCACTTTTTCCTGGTTAATCACCCTGATACCTATCTTACACATCAGGTGAGTTCCTCTTGCATTTGTTCCAATGATTATATTATCTTCTTGAACTTTGTTACTATTCTACCATGTATTCTCGTTCAAAGACATTTATCATAGAATTCAGTTCATGATATAGTTTTCCTTATATTCAGGTAGTATGCAATGCAAACAAACTTGCGAAGTTGGTGAAGAAGAGGAAAAGTAAGCAGAATTGGCTTGACTATTATCAATTGAAGTATTCCAGAAATAATGCAAAAAGGCCTATTATGAAGGTAACTTACTGCTGTTTGTCATGGTTTTAGAAGCTGGTCTCCTGTTGATGTTCAGCTTTGCTTTATATTTCTGATGTCTTGACAAGCATATTATCTCTTTACTAGACTGGTTTTCTCGGGCTCTGGGGTAAAAAAGTGGATGCAATTGATCATCACATAACTGAAATCAAGAAGTTATCCGATGAAGTAAGTATTTCCATTTTTAACTTGCAAATTCTCTTTAGGTTGATTTTTTATTTGTTCATTCAGTCAAAAGATTCAAGCCTGTTCACGAATACTGCATCTGAGCCACAGCCATTTGTTTTTCTCCGCTGATTGTCTTTCAACACTTGTTTTCATTATTCAGATAGCTGAAGAGAGGGAGAGGGTCCTAAAAGATCCAAAATCCATAATGCCGGCTGCATTTGTTTCCTTTAAATCTCGATGGGGTGCAGCTGTTTGTGCTCAAACTCAACAATCCAGGAATCCAACCTTGTGGTTAACAGACTGGGCACCTGAGCCACGAGATGTATATTGGCAAAACCTGTCAATTCCTTACGTCTCGATAGCTGTTAGGAGGCTGATCATGGCTGTAGCATTCTTCTTCCTGACTTTCTTCTTCATAATCCCAATTGCATCTGTACAAGCTCTGGCCACAATAGAAGGCCTTGAGAAAGCAGCACCATTCCTGAAGGCCCTTATTGAAATGTGAGTTCCATTTTATTTTCAAAATCTTGAATCATTATTTAGATTGCAATGCTATAATTGATATTGGCCTTTTTTCCCCTCTGCAGACCGTTTATTAAATCGGTTATCCAAGGTTTTCTACCTGGTATTGTTTTGAAGCTCTTTCTCATTTTTCTGCCAACTATTTTGATGATCATGTCCAAGTTTGAAGGGTTCACATCAATATCATCTTTGGAAAGGAGATCAGCAACTAGATACTATCTCTTTAATTTAGTGAACGTATTCCTCGGCAGCGTAATTGCAGGCAGTGCACTGGACCAGCTAAACACGTTTCTTAAGCAATCAGCAAATGAGTATGTATTCCTTCCATTTTCTTCTGTAAATGTCTGTTATGGTTTTGATGTCTAAATTTGCCTTAATTTCGACATAAACGATTCTGCCCCTTCTTTGCAGGATTCCTAAAACAATTGGTGTAGCTGTACCAATGAGAGCAACTTTCTTTATTACTTATATCATGGTTGATGGATGGGCTGGAATAGCAGCAGAGATTTTGATGCTGAAACCGCTTATAATTTACCACTTGAAGAATACTTTCTTGGTGAAAACAGAAAAGGACAGGGAAGAGGCAATGAATCCAGGAAGTTTGAGCTTCAACGTTGGAGAACCTCGTATACAACTCTATTTTCTACTTGGCATGGTTTATGCTACCGTGACACCTGTTCTACTTCCATTCATTGTAGTTTTCTTCGGGCTAGCTTATGTTGTCTTCCGTCATCAGGTAAAGAACTTTGACACATAATATTCAAGTAGAGTAGTAAATGAATCTTTTTGCTTTGTCTGATTCTCTCTATTTTGTTCCTTTGAAAATATAGATCATCAATGTTTACAATCAAGAGTATGAAAGTGCGGCGGCATTCTGGCCTGATGTTCACGGACGCATTATAATTGCTTTGCTTGTCTCACATGTCGCGCTCATTGGATTGTTAAGTACAAAGCATTTGGCTCAGGCAGCACCACTTCTCATTACTCTTGCTGTCCTCACAATCTGGTTTTACAGATTCTGCAAAGCGCGATATGAACCTGCTTTTGTCAGATATCCTTTGCAGGTTTGTTGGTGTTTACATATTTAGTTGATGGTTTCATCCGTGTTTTCAGTGATTCATTCATGATTAAAGCTTTCACAATCTTATTTAATGAATTTAGTTAAATGACTACCACTAGAGTGATGAATGAACTGCATGTTCAATCATCATAATCATTACTTTCTCTGTTGTTTGTTTCAGGAAGCAGTAATGAAAGACACTTTGGAACGCGCACGGGATTCAAACTTCAATTTGAAACCCTATCTTCAAAATGCATATATCCATCCAGTTTTCAAAGAGGAGGATGATGACGAGGAGGAGGAGGTTGTCAAGTTAGAAAATGAGAGTGTGTTAGTACCCACGAAACGCCAATCTCGAAGGAACACACCAGTACCTAGCAAAATGAGCGGTGCATCCTCACAATCCTTACCGGAGGCTGTTCCTGAACATTCGGTGCCCTAAACTAGGTAACAACTGTGAACCGATGTTGTCACCATACTGCTATATTTGACACTGAGCAAAACCATGCAGCGTACTGAGAGGATGCACTGTAAATTAAACGAGCGAATTCTATATCTGTTCCATGCTTTTTTTGTTTGCAAGGAAGTTCTTGAGCAGGGGATTTATCCCATTATATGTTTCATGAAAATCACAAGCTTGTAGTTCAAACAAAATATCATGTTAGATCATGTTGTTTGACTAAGAAGATAAGAATTGGCATAGTACCTTTGATCAAATTGAGGGAGGTCTGATAGGAAACTTGTGACATTTTTATTACAATTTATTTAATTATTTTTTCGTGTAAGAAAACTCCACTGTTCAGTATTTAAATTTTTGGCATTCATTGCTTTACTTAGTCACGGGGCTATGGTTGTTTCACATATTGTGAAGTGAATGAAATGTTGTTTGACTAAGAAGATAAGAATTGGCATAGTACCTTTGATCAAATTGAGGGAGGTCTGATAGGAAACTTGTGACATTTTTATTACAATTTATTTAATTATTTTTTCGTGTAAGAAAACTCCACTGTTCAGTATTTAAATTTTTGGCATTCATTGCTTTACTTAGTCACGGGGCTATGGTTGTTTCACATATTATGAAGTGAATGAAATGTGAAGCTTTCCTAGTTTACTTGGTTGCATTTCCTCCTAACTTGCCCTTCCTCATTGGTAAGAACATTTGATGAAGATAGCTTCACAAACGCAGAAGTAAACACCCGGAAAAATCGTCTGCTATCGGCAGCAAACTGTCTGACTATGGGTGCAGTTCGTTGATCTGTCGAAATCCTTGAATCAATAGTGAAGAGGCCGTTCCCCAATAAAACATCTCTGTAATACTGGTTATCGAAACATAAGGGAGTCTTGTCGTTCGGCACGACAGTCAGGTTCGTTAGTGGGGTTTTGGTAGGGCAAAGTAATCTCAATATGACTCCAAATCCGGGATTAATTTGGTCGTCAGGCTGCCTATCAAATAATCTGTCCACAATGTTTAAGCAGTGTCCACCTCCTAATGTATGAGCCCCTGTAACAAATGAAAAGCTTTTCAAGTTACGATTGTAAGGACATATATAAACCCTGGGGTTGGCTGATTGATTTAAGTAATTACCCATGATTGCAACCGATTCCTCAAGGTTTAAGCTTTTTGATTTGAAGATATCAAGTAATGTATCGACTGTAACATTCGATGGAGGAATCTTCACATCAGCTGCTTGTCGACTAGAAGTGGTGGAATCCTTTCTTCCGAGAGGGATCTGAATATCGGGTCCTCCTGACGGTGCAACTGATACCTTAGCTGCTAAGGCAACAATATCTGCACAGGAGACCTGCCCTGGACACTTTGCTTCTAATTTTTCTTTTATACTGTGAATAGTTTCCAACCTTCTAATACCCAAGTTCATTCCAGAAGCCATCTCAGAGTTGCCTTTAGCAGGTTTTGAGTCCAACAGGATCGATGCATCACATCCCTGTATCACAGAGAGATGTCAGATATAGCATAGAAACAACACGTGTATGCTTACAAAGCATGAAGATAACCTCGAGCATAGGTTGAGACCAAAAGAGAGGAATACCTGGACTTGGCAATCATGAAACAAGAGCCTAAGGAAAGCAGCAGGTGCAGTAGGGTCGGTTAAGATAACCCCAAGCACAGCTTTTCTCACTGTGTTCTCCACGTCGGGACATGAACTCTTATAGTAGTCATAATCGAGCTGAGCTTCCCAAACTCCAACCAAGATCCCCATCCCTAATGCTACTTTTACGAACAACATAAAACAAGCATGGTTTCTCATTCTCTCTACTAAGCTTTCTACATCGCCCTCTTACAACTACCTAATGCAATGTAGATAAACACCATAAATATAACAAATCTGAGTTGAGAACGAGTGCTGAGCTTTGCCTCATATGATAAATGACTTCCGCAACAGGTCAAAGCAATTCACTGAAGTTGTGGCCTGAACTGTACTTCATAGCAATAACTTTCCTCAAGCAGTTCCATCTGCTTCCACAGAAAAAGGGTCTTGATATGTAGCATACAGCATCTATGCCCTGTGTGTGGTCCTGTAAACATGAATGAGCAAAAGAAGAAATTGCACCCCAAACATGTGGTATCGACCAATAGTTTCCCATCAATTGGTATCTCTTAGCTTACTAATATTTGAATTATCTTTTGTCTCAATATATAATGAGAATGTGATCTGTTGTGATAACACCAATGATTAATGTGTCATATATCCACGTCAATTTAATGAGAATAATGCATTGAATTGTTTGAAATTATATATTACCATTTTCTGGAAGAATGTGAAATTTCATGGATCACTAAATTTCTGGGTGGAGATTCTTTTTAATGTACAGTAGTATAAATAGTACACTTATGGATGTCCTTCCAGTTAAGTTTTGACAATTTCGAAATTGTGGGTCTGAATTCACGCTACAATGCATGAGTGATGTCTCAAATCTCTCCTTTGAATCAAATTTATGATCCAACAAAACTGCATTGCCACTGGCACAAATAGTCCAATTTATGATCCCACAATCAATTATTTTTGCTGCAACACTTCCTCAAACATTTTTTATTATTTTTATTTATAAGCATTTATCAACTAAATTCGGCTCAACATGGAGATAGTTCAACTTAAAAGTGAAAAGTCTTTTTATGTTGTTGCTCCATGCTCAAACCCATCATTTAAATTTTGCCATTAATTTACAATTTTACATCGTAAGTAAAGCAAATAACTAAATTTAAATATTTAGTTTCTATTTTTATTTTTTATGATTAAGTATGATTTGTTTTACGCTTTATGAAGCATAAGTGGTATAAGAAATAAGTAGTGGCTTTGAATCCACTAAAATGATAAAAATACCCTTTAATTTTTTTAAAATTTGTAAAGTTGTAAATTAGTATATTGTAAATTTGTACTTTGACATCTTAAAATGATAAAATTATAATTTAGTCATTATAGTGATAAAATTGTATTTTATCTTTCATACGAATTTATAATTTAATTTTGATCACCTAGAAAAAATTTGGCCCTGGGCTCCTATACTTCAACCATTAGTTTGGAGTCGAGATATTGAGGCTCCGTGTCGCGATATCTTTGGCAGATTGGTCCAGGTTGATTTTTCATCAAAGTTTTAATCTCTTAAAGTGATTTAAATAAATTAGGGTTTATGGTTTTTAAATAAATTAAGTAAATTAGGGTCCTAGTGTTTTAAATAAATTAAATTAGGGTTTAGGGTTAAATTTAATTAAATTAGTGTAACAGCCTAATTTTCAGTGGTGTTGGAACAGTGATTCGAGATCACTAAATCCGATAAATGAGTAGGAAATATTATTAATTTAGTGAGTATAAGTTAAATGTGAAGTTAGGAAAAATTTTGAAATAGTGAAATGTACTAAAAATATATATATTAAAATAATTAAAATTGAAAACGAGGTATCGAGACCTCGGGAATTTTAAATCGAGCATAAATATTTTTATAAATATTTATGGAGTGTTAATAAGTTAGTATTAAAGTTTCGTCAAGAAATTTTAAAGTACTAATAGCTAATTGTACAAAAAGGACTAAATTGTATCAAATGTAAAATTGTGGGAAATGATTAAATAGCTTAAATGATAAAAGAAAGAGGGTTCAAAAGGCAAATAGACCCAAGGTCTATTTGGGCTGGACGGCAAGAGCATGAAATCACCAAGAAAATAAGGGAAATTAAGGGAAAAATTGCAAAATTGCAAAATTTACTTAATAAAGCTAGGACTAAAGTGGAATTATCTAGATTTCTCTTTATTTTTCTGCATTCTCATCAGCAAAAACACCATGGAAGAGTTCCATTAAGCTGGTTTTTCATATTTTTACTGTAATTAAGTTCAATTCTTGATTATTTCTTGA
The DNA here is from genome assembly GCF_007990345.1 of Gossypium hirsutum. Classification (NCBI taxonomy): domain Eukaryota; kingdom Viridiplantae; phylum Streptophyta; class Magnoliopsida; order Malvales; family Malvaceae; genus Gossypium; species Gossypium hirsutum. The sequence continues at coordinate 17,160,319 of NC_053428.1, read as the reverse complement.
AATTTTTGTGTTTTTGTGACTTTTACAACTAGGTCCATTTGTTGAATTCATTAGTTCTTGATTCTATGAAAGAAATTGAAAGTTTCTATGAATATGTGCTGGAAGTATATGATGATTTTACATAGAATTAGAGCTTTAAATTGTTTATATGCTGATTTTATTGAAAGAATTGAATAGAAAGTGAATGTTTGGGACCTAAATTGTAAAAGAGTTTGAAGTTAGAGTTTTATGTGGAAATTCTGAATTTCAATAGTTATGAAATAACTTATAATTTATAGGAAAAGTATTAATTGAGAAAATTAGTTTAATTGAGGGGTTAATTAAGTAAGGACTGAATTGTATGAACTGTGAAATTTGGGGCAAAATGAAAATCAACATTTTGCACTAAAACAGTTTTGGACAGCAGCAATAGTCTAGCTTTGAAAAATCTCCAAAAATTTTAGAAATCTAATTAGAGGATGAATAAAATATGAAATCAAAACTTATTGAGTCTAGTTTCTTACAGAAGAAACGGTGTAAGCAATAAAATTGTAAATCATGAGATATAATAAGTTTTGTGAGACAATGTCAGAATGATTTTGGGTTTCCCTGTTCTGATTTTGGAAAATCATCAAAAATTGGAGAAAAATAATTAAGGGATTAAATTTATATGTTTAAAATCCTTAAAGAGTCTATTTTCAATAGAAATAAGCGGGAACATCATCCGAATCTCGTACGATGAGATAATTAATTCTTAGTGAAGAAGGGCCGGAACTGTTAGACAGCAGAACAGGGAAAAATTTAAAGAATAAACTGTACTTATTGGCTAAACCAAAAATTCTGAAAATTTTATGGTAATAAGATAAATAAGTCTAGTTTCAGGGAAAATTAGCGGATCTTAATTTTGAGTTTTGTATCTTAAGATATAAATAATTTAGTGACTATGACGCAAATAGACAGTTCTGAATATACATAAGTAAATAGTGAAATTATTGATAATGTTACTTGTTGCATGTTATATAAATTAAGGATGTGGAATGGAGAGGAGGAGGAGGAAAATATGTATGAATATTCAACTAGCATGGCTAATTTGTATGTTTTAGGCTCATGGACTAAATTGAATAAAAGTAAAATTTTATGGACAATTTTGTAAAAAAAATGTTAGAAATGACCAATTTGCATGAAATGGATTATTTTATTATTTAAATTACAAAATTGAATGAAATTATTAATTTAGCTCAAGATCAGGGAAAAACATGTTTTAAGGATTAAATTGAAAAGTGTTGAAATTATGGAAAATTCTGACATTTTATAGAATTCATAGGTTGTTATCAATTTGTGTGAGAATAACGGCTGGAAATAAGGATTAAATTGCAATAATTTTATTTTATTTTAACCTAAGGATGAAATCGTCATTAATTAAAAGTTTAGGGGTAAAATGATAATTTTGTTTAGAGCATTAGTTGAATGTATTATAACATGAAATAAATGAAAACGACGATCAAATTTCTTTATAAAGATCCGGATGACTTGAATACGAGACTTGAACGTGGAAAAGAAAAGATATCGGATTAATGAAATATCTGATAAATGAATCGGTAACTCCGGTGATGCTCCGTAACTCTATTCCGGTGACGGATTCGGGTTAGGGGCGTTACAATTAGGGTTTAATTTTTTTAAATAACATTGTGTTTATTTTTTTTAACAAATTTTACTATTTTGTACGTTGAAAAAATAATTTTGAGAAGATGTTTCTAAACAAATAGTGTCAAAAACACTTCAAGCAGGATGCATTGTTAGCAAAAATACAAAAAAAAGCTCTCACGTGAACGCTCATTTTCTACAGTAGTTCCTAAAAAAATAATTTTAAGAAGACGTTTCTGAACAAATACTGTAAAAAACGCTTCAAGTAGGATGCACAGTCAGTAAAATTAAGGAAAAAAGTTACCACGTGGACGCTCTTTTTCTACAGTAATTTATGAAAAAATAATTTTTAGAAGACGTTTCTGAACAAATAATGTAAAAAACGCTTCAAGCAGGATGCACTGTCAGCAAAATTACAGAAAAAAACTCTAACGTGGACGCTCTTTTTCTACAGTAGTTCCTGAAAAAATAATTTTGAGAAGATATTTTTAACAAATAGTGTCAAAAACGCTTCAAACAGGATGCAATGTCAGCAAAATTTGTGAAAAAAGTTCCTACGTGGACGATCTTTTTCTACAGTAGTTCATGATTGGCCTTAGGCTATAAACGAGGCAAAGTTCATTTTCAGGATGCATAAGTTAAAACACGTAAAATTAGATAGGCTAACCAGAATAGAAATTAAAGATGAATGAACGTATTAGTGTTATTATTTACTATGATGGTGAGTTTCGTGACACCGAGAACGACGTTGTTTTTTATCAGAAAACACAATACGAATGATTTTTAACTAGAGTATAGATTTTACAGAATTTCGTAAAAGAATTAGGCGCAAAATCTTTGGAACGATGCTAAGTAGGGTTTCATCTATTAAGTATCGATTTTATACTTTGATTGATCCCGTGACATAAGACTCATTTGATATCAAAGGTGTTTTTAGCTTTGAGGCGATGGTGTAAACTTATCTTGCTAGTGGATCACCTTATCTTGAGTTATATATTCAATTTTCATCGCTAAATGAAACATTTGCGACTTCAACATCAACAGCTATTTGAGATGAATACACAACCCATAGTCGAAACTCTATTAATGGGAGGCAGAACACGGAAGTGCCTGTGTCTGATGGCAGTATGGAAAACATAACTCCTGCACGACACTCGGTTAGTAGATAGGTCATACACATCGGTGGGTCAATGTTCAATGCTGGAAATACATATTGGGGAATGACATCAACTTCTAGTGGTTAACAATCCACATCTGATTAGGGACGTTGTGAAACGTTCACAAGAAGGGATGATGTAGTCCCTATGACGTCCACCGGCGAGGGGACCTCGTACGTTGCAGATGATGGTGGGTTGAATGATGAGTTCGATGTGGATCCACCTCGAGAGCCCGACCCCGATGGTGCAGAAGTTGCATTATTTTCTCAACTGGAGCCTGTTTCATCCAAACTTGAAGACGTTGAAGGGGGTTTAGATGAAAAAGAAAAAGATTCACGATTCAGATTGTACTCGCCCCCAACCCATATGCATAATATCTATATATCGACAGATGATGTGTTGGAGTTTCTAGATCTACCACACAGAACGCGTGACCATATAGGTTTGACATTGGATTCAGGTGATTTGGAAGTTGGTAAGAACGAACCAACAGAAGTTGTGTGGATGGTGTAGGAACCCATATCATACAATTCGATCATTTCCAAATTGAAATAGTTGATAATTGCTGTTATGAAACAATGTTGCATTATTTTTGTTTAGCCTTATTCAAAAGAACTTATATTTTATTCAAAATATAAAATTAATTTACTATTAAAATATTAAAAATAACTTCTTTTTTATTAAATGAAACAATATAGAAATAGCTTCTATAAATATATTAAAAAAATTAATGTATATACCTGATGGAATTAGTGCCACATGGGGTGGACGACAATTACGTGCTGGATTCCTCTTTGGTTGCTCCGGCGAGGATTGTGGTTGCTTCTGCGGGGATTGTGATTACTCCGATTGTGGGTATTGGGAGGATAACTCACCTTGGTAGAATAAAGAATGTGGAGATGTTTGCATCACCCACGGCGGAGGTGTTTGAATCCCATAAGGCGATGGAGAATGGTAATGAGATGAGCTCGCCGACGGTGCCTCGTGTGATTCCTGCGGTAACGATGGCCTATATATCATCGATTGAGTCGGAGTCATTAAGAAAGTAGATGCACCCGGGCCAAGCATTTCAATCTGGCATAGGACTGGGAAAATTAAACATATGAGGGTTAGGATACGTACCTGGCATAATCTGAAGGGACTGTGATATAAGTGTCGTCGGTTTAGGCATTGGGTCCAGTGATTGTGTGGGCGCTGTTGATGGGCCCCTGTCGTCATCCCTTCTCCTTGGATTTAAAGGGCCTCATCGTTTCTTTTCCACACGGATTTGTCGACGCCTCTGCTCTTCCGACAACAAATATGGCTTGCCATGGATCCTAAACCATGGCATGTAATACGGCCTGCACGCTAACTCTGGGATAATGATCGGTTCGCGATCAAGTCTATGATCATACTGATTTTCTTAAAATTCTATATATTTCGACCAGAATACCGGCTATTTGTATTCGTTTACCATAAGTTGATTATGTAACATCCTGAAATAGGGCCTAAACGGAACAGTGGTTGTGAAACCACAAATCCGAGGTATAAAAATTTATTTTATTATTATTTTAAGGTTCATGGTATGATTGCATGATTGTGTGAAAATTTCGTGATGAAATTCTATGCATAAAGTGCTTAAGTTGAGGTTAGGGACTAAATCAAATAATTTGCAAAACTTGCATTCTAGAAGTTTTTAGTATGAAATTGCTTTGGAATATTAATTAGGAGGGTTTAAATAACAATTTGACCAATTTTAAGTTCATGGACAAAAATTAGGACATGGAAGGAATTTTTGAAAATTTAGTAAGGAGGGGCAATTTGGTCATTTGGATATTAAATGAATTAAAAAGGAAAAATAACACAAAAATGGTCATCTTCTCAATTAGTTTTTGCCGATTTTTGCTCTCCTCCATAGCTGGGGTTTCTTCAATTTTCAAGCTTCATAGTAAGTGATTCCAAGCCTCGTTTTTAATGATCTTTACGTTTTTGGAGTCCCGGTAACTTGATTAAGCTTATTCTAGCAATAATTCAACCTAGGGTTCATATTTGGAAAAATACACATAGCTGAAATTTGTGTATTTTGGTGTTTTATAATAGAATATGAGGTTTTAAATTATGTTAAACAACTTATGCTACTCGATTTTAAGTGAAAACGAGTAAAAGGGCTTAAATCGGAAAAAAATACCAATAGTCACAAGTATATGTTAGAGTGTGATTTTGATATTGCCATAGAAGGGAAAAATGATCAGCATGTCATAAAACATAAGAAAATAGGATGAATTTTAATTTACGAGCCTTGGGGTAAAAGTGCAAATATGTGAAAGTTTAGGGGTAAAAATATAATTTTGCCAAAGTTTGGGTCACGGACTGTTTTAATAAATGTGAATATTAAATAAGTTAAATTTTCTATTATAGATCAAGAAGAACGAAATTCGGGAGTAGATCAGGGAAAAGAAAAAGTAAAGGACTAAATTGTAAAGTTTAGTCACATTTTGTATCAAGGTAAGTTACAGTAAATAAATGCAATATCATTTTATTTTACATTATTATTTTCAATTTCCAGCATTTATATATTTATGTTATGAAAATATTTAAAGTCAAATTTAATGTGAAGTGACAGAGGAAAAGTGTTAGAAAGCCCCGGTTGAACCCAAGGAATGTTAGGATATTAGGGTTGACAGGACAGAACAGAAATGAACCATGTAAGTCCATATTAGAAATATGGCTTTAGAGACAGGATTGAGCCATGTAAGTCCATATTATATATGGCATTGGAGATAGGAATAATTCATGTAAGTCCATGTCAAAGACAAGCATTTGCAGGATATTGAAAGACAGGAACGACCCTAGTATCCTTAGTATTCCGAGTGGTTCAACGGATCAGGATACGAGTTAAATTATAGTGAATTGACAGCAAAGGAAAAGTAGATTATATTTATGAAAAAGGAAAGGTCAGGTAATAAAGAAGGTAAGGGAACAAAGAAGAGGATAGAAATTGAGAAGTAAAGAAATTTATGATGTTAGATGATATTATGCATAATTATCCATTATTTGCTTGTAAGCTTACTAAGACTAGTGCTTAATCTCTTTATTTTTTTCTTCTTATAGTACTTATCTAGCCACTCGGGGATTGAAGGAAACGTCGGAGGCCGATCACACTATCAAAGAAATAACTCGGTATAATTAGACGTTTTGTTTTGGGTATGGCATGTATAGAAACTTTTGGTATAATATGAACAATGAATGATGTGTAAATACTTGCTAGTGATTAGTTAATAAAATGGCCGATGATATACATGTTTATTAATATGTATGATTGAATGGTGATTATCACATGAAAATTATGAAAAATGTGAAAGTAACCTAAAAATAGATTCAAGTAACAGAAATGATGTAACTTTGAAAAATCACTAAAAATTTTTAGAAACATAGTTTGAAGATGAATAATATATGAAATTAAAGCTTATTATGTCTATTTTCTTATGGAATAAGCAAAACAGGTAAAGGTATTATATTTTATGAGATATCTGAGTTTTAGTGAAATAGGGTCAGAGCGATTTTTGGATCCTCTATTTCAACTTTGGAAATTCACCATAAATTGTACAAAACTAATTAGAAGGTTTGCTTTATATGGTTAGAATCCTTGTTGAGTCTATTTTTAAGAGAAACAAACAGCTTAGTCATATGAATTTTGTACAAGAAGAAACATGGTTCGTAGTAAGAAGAGGTCAGTGCAGTCGAGTTTTGAAACAGGGGAAACTTTAACTAATAAACTGTACTAATTGGCCGAGTAAAAAATTCTATGAAAAAAATCAGTAGATAGATATATGAGTCTAGTTTCAGGGAAAATTTACGGATCTTAATTTTGAGTTTCGAAACTCGAGATATGAATTTTTAGGCGACTACGACGCAGAATGGCAGCACATTCCAAAAAGCTTAAATAAACAATTTAAAACTATTTAAGTGATAGATTAAGTTTAGTAATGCCTCGTGCTCGATTCTGGCAACAGTCTTGGGTAAGGAGTGTTATAGATTCTCTACTAATCATCGAGCACCACAAGTTCCTCAGGAATCGATTGTCAGAATCTAAATTCTCGCAACACTCTATCCGTCTGGTGCATCTAGATAGTAGCATAGTTGACCAATGAGACTTTAACATGCCAAATGTTGGGATTGTGAAAGAATTCTTTCGAAATTACAGCCCGTATTACCAGATACTTGTATAGTGTCCATTGAAACTATATAAACGGGATAAAAATATTAGTTATATACATTATACTAAATACTAAATACTAAATATGAAACGACTATTTTATGTATATATATTTTATTTAATACTTACTTGCGCTTCCGACCGTTGGTGTAATAGAAGCCGTTTATTTTCAAGAGTGGTAGGTATTCCAACATAACTCGCTAGATGGTTCCACCTAATTAAATAAATTTTCAGCATATAATTTTATTTTAAATCTATGGAATAATTGTAAAATCAAATAAAAATTTTACCTCATTATGAGTAGAAATGTGTATGGGTGGTTCACTCGAGGACGTAAAAATGGAAAGCGAAACCAAACCAATGATTATAGTAATGATAGGCGGTCCAATTTTGGCTTTATTCGGTGGCGTCGCCCCGCACATCTCCCGGTACAATGTTGCCAACACGACAGATCACCAACTAAGTTTGCCAGCTGCTCTAAAATCAACGAGTTTCAGCAGCCACTTCAGATGTACGAGGTTTTGTCACAAGTCCGATATCAGATAACCTCTAATCATCTCAAGGATGTATGCTCAAGCATATCATATTCTTTCTACTTCAGTTGAATCATTCCTCGGCTCCGGGAATGTGTTTCGTAACTAGCCTATCTTGATTTGACCTTCGTAAATATTATTCAGAATCGCACCCAAAAGATCGTAGCATATGGCTCCCCAATCAGCAGATTGAATGGACCCAGTGAGTGCAGCCCCATCCACTGGCAATCCTAATTGTAACCGGACATCCTCCAATGTGATAGTACACTCTCCGCATGGAAAATGGAATGTGTGCGTCTTTGGTCTCCACCTCTCTATTAGCGCGCTTATAAGTTTCAGGTTTAACTTGCACCCTCGGCCTATAGTCGCCGCGTGCCAAAAACCCACTTCCTTCAAGTAATTTTGTAACACCCCCTACCCGTATCCATTGCCGGAATAGGGTACGAGGCATTACCGAAGTTTACTGAAATTTTCAGATAATTATGAGTCATTTATTATTCATATTTTAGAAATAATCATAACGTCTCTCTATTGGGCCCTCGAAGCCCCAAACATACATTAGAAACCAACCGGAATTAAATCGGGATTATAAAAAAAATTTCACAAAATCTTAAATTTTATTTTCATCTAAGTACTTACTATTTCAATGCTCCTTATAATTAAACATGTTACCGTTCAATCAATAGTTTGGCACTTGTCTAAGCGTCAAACAACATCATTGTTAGTATACTTGCACACATTTCATCTAAATTCAACATTGATATACTTATTTTCTCTACATATTGCACTTGAGTTTAATAATAGTCTCAACTTACATAATTTCCTTGTATCAACATATCAAAGATAATCATATATGTACATGTCATGAAACATATCATGCTCTTACCGTTTCTTCATAAGCATATATCATTCATTTCATTATATCAATATTTCATGCTACATCATTTCCATATATTTTATGTATATTTCTTCCGGTAATAGTTTATATCAAACTTGACATAAATTATATTCCATGTACTTATACTTATTTTGTTTATTTATCTTCATAATTATTCCATACAACTATTTTGTACATATATTTCCATATGACCAGTTCTTGTAAACATTTCACACAACCATTCATATAACCATTTGTCATCTGATAAGTATTACCTGAATATCAATTGTTTAATAGATGTCATAGCGTCTCCCATCCACGGTCTTATTTATCTTTGACATGATGCCATAGTGTCTTTCAACTATGGTCTTACTCATTCATTTTCTGTCATGTTGCCATGGTATCTTTCAACCATGGTTTTATTCTTTTCATGTCACGTTGCCATGGTATCTTTCAACCATGGTCTTATTCATTTCATATCAGGTTGACATGGTATCTTTCAACCATGGTCTAATTCTTTTCATGTCACGTTGCCATGGTATCTTTCAACCATGGTCTTACACATTTCATATCACGTTGCCATGGTATCTTTCAACCATGGTCTTACACATTTCATATCAGGTTGCCATGGTATCTTTCAACCATGGTCTTACACATTTCACATCAGAGAGCACACTCCCGCAAACCTCATCTTTACAGTGGGATTACCAGTCCAGGCTAAATATCTTGTAATATAAACTCATAGAGTATTATCGGGATTACCAGTCCAGGCTAAATCCCCTGCGATGACAATTACTCTAATGAGCTTGGATCTGAATTACCAGTCCAGGCTAAATTCAGACTCTAATTCGGATTACCCGTCCGGGCTAAATCCATTTTACACGTATTCTTCGGAAGGGTTGTATCAGAATAGGATCACCCGTCCGGGCTAGAATCTTTTTACTGTCAATTCCTTTTCAGAGATCCATCGAATTTTCCTTTCATTCAACCAGACTTTTCAATTTATATCGAGTATTAGCAATATTTCATCAATTATCATGAATTGAACATTCAAATCATATTTTCATCACATGACCACATATTTCAAGTATTTAAAATACAATTCAAGTTACACAAACTTACCTTATTGCTTGTTTGTGTTTATAATTTCATTAATCCGATATCTTTTATTTTCCAAGATCAAGTCTCATTTTTGAGTCGTCCGGATCTTTATAAATAAATTTGATCATCATTTTCATTCATTTCATATTCTAATGCATTTAATTAATGCTCTAGCAAAAATTACCATTTTGCCCCTAAACTTTTAATTAATGACGATTTCATCCTTAGGGTCAGGAAAATAAAATTCTTGCAATTTAATCCTTATTTCTAGATATTATTCTCATTCATATTGATAACAATCCATGAATTCTATAAAATATCAGAATTTTTCATAATTTTAACACTTTTCAATTTAATCCCTAAAACATGCTTTCCCCCGATCTTGAACTAAATTAATAATTTCATTCAATTTTGTAATTTAAATAATAAAATAATCAATTTCATGCAATTTGGTCATTTCTGACATTTTTACAAAATTACCCATAAAATTTTACTTTTATTCAATTTAGTCCCTGAGCCTAAAACATGCAAATTAGCCATGCTAGATGAATATTCATACATATTTTTCCTCCTCCTCCTCTCCATTCCACATCCTTAGTGTATATAACACACTTGTAAGTAACATTATCTATAATTTTTATTATTTACTTTTATGAATATTCAAGCTGTCCATCTGTATCATAGTCACTAAATTATTTATAACTCGAACTACGGAAATCCAAATTAATATCCGTTAATTTTACCTGAAACTAGACTCATATATCTTCTTACCATAAAATTTTTAGAATTTTTAGTTTAGCCATTAGGTACAGTTTATTCTTTAAATTTACCCCTATTCTGCTGTCTGATAGTTCCGACCCTTCTTCACTAAAAATTAATTATCTCACAGTACAGAACACGGATAGTATTCCCATTGATTTCTCCTGAAAATAGACTCATTATGAATTCTAAAAATATAACTTTAAGCTTCTGATTATTTTTCTTCAATTTTTGGTGATTTTTCAAATTCAGAACAGGGGAACCCGAATTCATTCTGACCTTGTTTCACAAAATTCATTATATATCATAATTTACAATTCAATTGCTTACGCTGTTTCTTCTATAAGAAACTAGACTCAATAACCTTTAATTCCATATTTTATTAATCCTATAATTAAATTTATACAATTTTTGGTGATTTTTCAAACTTAGACTACTGCTGCTGTCCAAAATAGTCTTAGTGCAAAATGTTGATTTTCTACTTTTAATTTCAATTTAATCCTAACTAAATTCACTTACTTTTCTATCTTAATTCATACTTTATTTCTACTCAATTTTTAACTAAACTCATATTTAACCATTAAATTTCCAGCATATTTTCCTAATTTCGAAATTTCATCAATTTAGTCCCTACAACATAAAACTTATGAATTATTTTACAATTCAATCCTTATTTCATTTCTAACTTGAATTCCTATCAATCTAACCCTTAATTCATCTTTTTATTCAACATGAACAATATTTAAAAATCTAATAACTTTCAAAATATTCACTTAATTTCATCAAAACCTTGTCCCAAAGCTTCCAAAACATCAAAATTAAGTAAAAAGGGCTAAATTGACTTACCTATTTAACTTTCAAGCCTTGAAATCCCAATTTTTCCCTTTTTCCTTCTTTCTTTTTTTACTTCTTTCTTTCCCCTGCTCTCTGTTTCGTTTCATCCTTTCTTTCTTTTTCTATTCTTTTTCTTTTTTATTCATTTTACTTTTTATATATATATATATTATAATAACTTAATAATAGCTATAATAAAATATTTATTTAATATCCAATATCTATTTTACATTTGTATACACATATATTATTACATTTGTCTTTCTTTAATCTATTTATTATATAAATATCTTTTACTTAATAATAATATATGATTTAATAATATATTTATATAATAAGTAAATATACATGTATTTTACAAATGTATGTATATTAGTATCACACATGTCACTATACATACCATACATTTGTCAACTTTTTATTTATTTATCATATAATATTAATTTAATAATAATAAATACATTAATATTTACTTAAATAATTAGTAAATAAATATATGTATTACAAATGTGTTTATTATATTTATTATACTTGTATTTTATTTTTGCCATACACTTGGCATTCTTTTTGGTTTATTTACTTATTTAGTCCTTTTAATTTTCTTTATTCTATAATTAAACTTTCACACTTCATTCAATTTAATCCTTTTATCTAATTATCCTTTATTTAAGCTAATTTGCTTCATTAAACTTTAATTAATCACTCTCTTAACTTTGTAAATATTTTTAATAAATATTTACAAATCTATTTTTTAGAAACGGAGACCCGAAAATGCACTTTTTTGATAACTGTAAAAATTCGGGTCATTACAAATTTTCTATCAACGATGATGGTGGACTAGACATATTACGAATATAACATTGTAACATCCGATCTACAGACTGTTATAAAAAATAATAAAATACAAATTAATTAAAATTACATAAATAAAAAATATTAAATAGTATTCAAATTTTAAAATAAACCGTTACCATTTTCATTTGTTCGACGGAGATATGTTTATGATCGAGATGAATTAATCCCTCGGCAATTGCTAACACGATCAAATATTTTTGAAATTATAAAAAAATATACTAATTTAAAAAAAAATTAAAGTAAATAACTAATAATAAAGAGCTTTGAGAAATTTAATGAGAAATTTGAGAGCTTTAGGGAGAAATTGTAGAGATTTTTTGCTAAATTGTGAAGAAATTATGTGTGAAATAATAGGAGGGGGATTTTATATATATTTTTTACCGTTGGACCCTCCAACGGTCAAAAAAATTAGCCATTGAGGTTGAAAATTTGTCAGCAAAGCGCGCCCGTGGGGGAGTATTTTTTGCCACGTCAGCAAAACGCTTCCACGTAAGCACGTTTTGCTGACGTGGCAAAAAAGCTCCCCAAGGGCGCGCTTTGTTGGCAATTTCTCCCTTAAACGCGGCCACGTAGGCGTATTTTGCAAAAAGTAGCCTTTTCCGGTAAATAATTGTGTAATCTGCCCATTTCCGTAAACATGCTTAGAAATAGACTTTTTAGATAATTTAGTCTATTTCTTGCGTTTTGGCTGCTGAAAATACGACACAGCAGGAGAACTCATGCTTTGTGCACAAGCATTAGGAAGACAAAGCCAAAATTAACTTCTTATGTAATGGCCAATTTTTGGCCCAAGCAAACAAGCAAAAAATAAAATTCACATAACCAAATTCCAAGTCTATTTACAATGTTAAACAGCCCAAAAATCAAAACTACCCAATTACAATAACTAAACTTACCCAAACCCAATACCCAAAACCAGCCCAAATTAGAACTACCCAAACCTAAGCAATTTTTCAGCAAAGAAAAGTGGTGATGAACCCTAGCCGTCACCCCACCTTGGCCACCTACGCCACTACTAGTTGTCTGCCACCAGCACACCCACTTGCCTCCACCACTCTATACTTGCAAAAGAAGACAAACAAAAGGACAGTAAAGAAAAACGCCAAAAAATAAAATTCTTTGTATTTTTTCTTTGGATTTTGGGCTATATAAAAGCCCTATGTTCCTTGTGCCATGAGAAGGGGGGAATCGATTGTATTTTGGAGAGAATAGATTGTATTAGAGGTGGTTGTATTACAGAGATTTTTGGGAGAAATCAAAAGGAGAAAACAAGTTCAAAAGGTGTTTGTCCTTATTTTTATTTATTTATTTATTTATTTTGATCTTCTTTCTATTCGTTCGTTTTATCTATTTTACAAATATTTTTAACAAAAAAAAAACTTGCAAAAAAAATATAAAAAAGGGAAAGAGGGAAGGAACTTACCGGTGTTCAGTTTTCCAACATCGTGGAATACCGAGGAAGCCACCGCCGAAGATCGGTGGCCGGAAACCGAATGGATTCTTGAGTTCTAGGGTGCTTCTCATTAATTTTTGAAGGTTTTTGGATCGTTTTAACCCCAAATCCGGGCTCTACTCCAGAAGAGAAGTGAAAAAAGGCCTCGGAAGATTTTTCGGCCATCGTGGACGGCGGCGCCGCCGTCGGTGGCCGGCGTGACGGTTGATGGCCGGTCCGATGACCGGAGGAGGGAAAAGGTTGAGAGAGTTGAGAGCCTTCTCTCTATTTTGAAAAATGAATATAGGGTGGTAGGGTGATGTTTTAACTCTTTTTTTTGTTGTTTTTTTTTTAAAAAAGGTTTTTTTTTATGATAAAAAAAGGTTTTTTTTATGATAAAAAAAATAAAGTATGGTTTTAATTAATAATAAAACAAAATAGTATGAAGAAGTAGTTTTAATTAACAATAAAACAAAATATTATGGAGAAATAGTTTTAATTAACAGTAAAACAAAATAGCATGGGGAGTGTTTTTGATTAATAATAAAACAAAGTAGCATGAGGGGAGTGGAATAGCTTTTTGCTTGGGACCATGCATGTTACCTTTAATTGGGTAATTTACGCAATTGGTCCCCTCCTTTGTGCTAGCCTTCAATCGGGCCATATTTAAGTTTTTTATATTATTTTAAATTGGCCCTGCAGTCTGTGAGCTATTTCGATTTGCCTCATTTGCGCAGTATTTTAAGATTTGGGGCATTTTTAATTTTAGATCTCGGACATTTATACGCAATTAATTTTAGCCCAAAATTCTGTTTCAATAATTTGTTTTACTTGTAAGTTATCTCTTGAATTTTGTTTCTTCTCTCAATTAAGTTTCAGTTATTCTTTTTAGAATAAACATGTTTCTACATATTATTTTGATTTCATACTTTTGTAATTATTATTTTTCTCTTTCTTTTTTTTTACGTGCATACCTGTTAATATGAAATACCTTTATATTATTATTACTACTATATGTATATATTTATAATATTGCTAATAGTTTATTTTTTACATTATTATGTATATACCATGTAAATATTTTAATATTATATTATGTATACATTTTATATATATATATCTTTTAATATTGTATTTTTATTGTTTTGCATATGCCCTAATATTATATCGTTTATATATATATTTTTATTTCCCATATTATCTTACTTTATATATTTTTTAACTATATCATGTATATGCTACTACTATATATCTATTTATGTAGTATTATTAATAGTTGTTTCTAATATTATGATTATTTCTAATACGTATATATTATGTATTTACCTTCAATATTATATATCGTATATTTCTAATACTATTACGTTATTACTACTATTATATTATTATTATATTTTTACCCATTACTCTTTAAATACACTTATTTTACCTTTTACTCTTCACTCACTATATATATTGTTTACTTATCTATATATTCACATACATATATATAATTTCACGCATCATTCCAAAATTTTTACTTGTAATATTGCTATTAATATTATTATTATCTTCACTATACTATCGTTCTTTAGTCTTACATAATGATTGTTTATTTATTACTAATTTTTTTTAATCTCGAATATTTCCTAGCTTATTCGTTATTGTCTTTTTATTTGTTTTATTCATTTATTTGTTACCTCGAAATAAGATTTTTTGCAAATAAGGCAATGCTTGGTGTTTGGAAATTTCGAGAAAGCAGTGCCCTAACTTATTGGGTTGCCACTTTTCTCGTTGAATTCGAATAATTAAGTACCCTTCTAAATTTTTTTAGAGGTTTTCTAAATGCAAGCCACTATCTTGGAATTTCAAAGCAATATGTCCTAACTTATTGGATATAGCATTTTGCTGTTTCGAGATAGGAATTTCAAAAAAGGGATAATTTAATGTCAATACTTTGACGCTAGTGAATCCTAATTTTCAAAGTTAAAATATTTTAAAGAGGACTACATCTTAAATTTTTTTCTTTCAACATTAAAGACATTTGATAATCAATTAGGTACCAATTTTTGGGCGTTACGAGGGTGCTAATCCTTCCTCGTACGTAACCGACTCCCGAACCCGTTCTTTTATTTCGTGGACCAAAACTAATGATTTTAAAACAAAATGTTTTAAAGGTGATCCAATCACACCTAAAAAGATTGGTGGCGACTTCCGTTTTCGTTTTTAAAATCGATTCTCATTTTCTAAAACTCGATTTGAAAATGGTTTCGACATCTTACTAATCCATTTTCTAGATAGTAACATGAAAATGATCCTTCCCGCTTGCTCGCAGTCACCGGACATTTGAATGGATACTTCATATTGCGTTTCTGGTGTCGCGAGAAAGTTGCAGACCTCATATCTGCAATTTGCTAATGTCCGGCTAGTATTGTGAACAAATGGAAAGGAAGTTCTCTGGTGCTGACGTATAATCAAGCATCCCAATTGTCATCAATCCAAAAAATTAAAAGTTGGGGCAACTCAGACTAACATGTTTTGCAAGTTCCACAAGACCTGACGAAGGACCATAATCTCAAAACTACTACCAAGTAATGATCAGAGAACCAAACCAGTTTGAATGTGCAAGCCTTAATGCAACTCAACCAACAGCTTTACATTTGTTAGTAACACTAACATGATAAGCTAAACTTACATTCCTCTACACAGGTATTCACCAGGCTTTCTTCCAAAGCTGCCACCTACACGATCAAGCAATCTGTCCCGCAAGCAAGGAAAGTGCTCAATGGTGACCAATAAGTAAAAACACAAACATTTAGCCACAATGTGATTGATAGTCACATTGTCAAGTATCAACCGAATGCTATGACATAATGATTATCAAGTATCAACCCAACCTTTAACGAAACCTTATAGGTCTTTGCAAGTTCTAAACTTAATATAAGGTTGTATTAATTCATTTTACAGTAAGCATATCCCAAACTCTGCAAGTTCTTTTAAAGATTCGGTCAGCAAAAAGAGCGAATACATTAATAGTGATTCTAAATATATTTTCAGTGAGTTGAGTTTTTTCTTTTTTAATATGTTTTGATCAATTTCGGGGTGATTTCACAAATAACATAAGTTTAGGGGTTAAAAATAGATGAAAAAATTAAATGAAGAGCTAAAATAATTTTTTATAGAATTAGGGAGCCAAAAAAATCATTATGCTTAAAATTTTTATTTTTATTTTTGAGAAATCCAAATTGACCTAATTTTGAGGAATCAATAAAATACCTCAAGTACATGATTAATTTTTAATAGATGATGAAACAGAAATCAAATTTTATATAATTTTTAATTTAATGGTTATTTGAACTCGTAATCTCCACCAATATCATTTAATAAGAAGGTTGCGTTTTGAAAAGGGTTTAAAAGAAACAGAAGATAAATTAGTTTAATTACCTTTGATTTTTCAACATGTTACAATATAATAGTTGAGAGTTATATGTAATAGAAAAAAAATTATTGAAAAAGTTTAATAGTATTAAGGAGTTAAATAATTAAAATTTTAATTATGTATTAAAAATATTAAAAATAATTTAATAAAATTGAATATTTTGATTTAAAAGATATTTTAAGATTTGTATAAAGTGTTGGTAGTTGGAAGAGAAACATGTAACTAATTAAACTTGAACCTTTGCTCTTTGGACATTAGTTCGCCACGGCTGAACCTAAGTAAAAAATTGTCTCTCACTCCTATATATATATATAACAAAAGCATTATTAATTGAAAGCATAAATCAAGATGATGTGATATTCCCTCTGTTTTGATGATCTCATCTAAAGTTTTGCCTCAGATTTTCTGTTTCAGGTTTTTGCACTTTTTTTTTTCTTTTCCGGTTCTAGAATCCTGTGAGTTTTTAATCTGACCCCGAATTGAAGTGGAAACCACATACACAACGGAAAAAGGAGATTTAAATTTGTTGTGAAGCATCTATGTCGTTGTCATCAAATGGCATCTGCTGCTGGTTCTTGGATTTGATCCATCTATATATTTCCAATGCCAGGGCTATCAGAGCTAAAACTATAAGCATCGCCAGATAAACCCACCTCCAATTCTCGGCAGCATGGCTTCGGATATTGCCGATCCCTTCGAATATGTTAGCTATGCTAAGAACAATCACCACATACCCTAATACATTATAGCATATCTCCCACCACTTGCCAAATTCATCTTCTTTCTTTGCTTGTAACCACATGGCTAACATCTGAACCACACAAAGAAAATTACCACACAGAAATCTAAAGCTATTTAATGCAAAGAAAGACACTCTGCGCTTACTTGTAGAGTTGCCAATGTAAACACAATGATCCCTAGAATCCGATGTGCCTTCAAAGTGTATTGCCTGGAAGAATTCCCCAACCATATGCCAGTGCCCCATCCAACCGCACCCACTATGTATCCAGAAGTTTGGCACAGCGTGTGAAGTTGGTACCAATCATCGCATTTCAAAGGGAACTTGCTGAAATTTCTTGCCACTATTGCTCCTATGGGCAACAGTAACCCCCATCCAAAGATGTTTAGAATCCCATGCACCTGTTGAAAGCTCTTGCAAATCATTTCATTGCATCTATTGGGTGGCTTATGTATGTTGATTCAGTGAACTTACATACATTCTTTAGGTGATGCTGGTGACGCCAGTTGCTTTGACCCTTCCATGGTCTAAGCCCTCCTGTTACTCCACTTTCAGTGCTCTCAATTGAAGTAGTTTCCATCTGGTGCTCCAAGATTGTGTCAACTTTCCATGGCTGGTTTTTTCCAACCATAGTTGCAAAAGAGATAGATGGCAGAGCAAAGATCAAGCTCAAAATTACAAGACAACAGAAGCTCATGGTCTTTATAGTCTGTGAGGTGGCCTGTAGATAATATATTGAGTAGGGGGAAAAAAAGAAAACTAAATTCTGAAATAGCAGATTGTTAAATTTGTTATAGATATATATATATGGAACAGCAATCATGAAGACTAAAGGGGTTTCCTTGAGCTTGTTTCACATCTATGTTGTACAACATTTTTTGTTTCTTAAAGTAGTATTGTTTATTGTGTTATCGAGAATATATGTCTTTCTTACCAAATTGGGGAATCTAGTCTGCCTTTAATACATTAAACAACCTGATATTGTTCTGTTCTTTAGCAGATTTTGCTTTTTCTGGTTTGTTTTCTTTTGGAAACAATGTTGGCAAGGGATGAAGAAAACGATGAATCATGTAAAATATGGGGTTTCAAAAAGTTAGATTTTGTTAAAAGCCTAGGAATTAACCAACTTGGAAGAGCCTCAAAACGACTGAATCTGATGTCGATTATAACTAAAAGAAGCCTATAATTAAAGAAGTTTAACATATACATGTTCCTTTGGTTAAAAGTTGGATAAAGGAAGTGACTAAGTTCATTGATGGACGGCTCAATAATCTCACTTGAAAGATTGCCTTGCCAACTTTGATTGTTCATAAACTGTTACCCGTCCCATATAATTGTTTTATGGATCTTTCTACTTAATTTTAAAACTATTCAAAATTGAGTAAATAAGAACAATTGAAGATAACATTAATTACTTTTGTCAAAACACATGACATATGTTCGATCATGATTGGTTTAATTCTACATTATAATTGATCAAAAATATATTTTGTATCTGTCATATAATTGTAATAAAAATTTCCTAACTCTTAAAAAAATAATAAACAATTTTCTAAATATATTTAAAAACTTTCAAAATTCATTATAAAATTAAAAAAATAAAAATTTAAAATATTCTAATTTATAAAAATTCTTTAAAATTATTAAATTCATGAAAATTTCAAAAAAAATAAAAATTTCCAAATTTCTGCAAGGAAATACAAACATTCTATAAAATAAATTATTTTGATTTGTGCAAATTTTTTGAAGTTAGAAATCTGAAAATCAAAACATTTTTTATTTTATTTAATAAAATTTTTTGACATATATTTTATTCTTGATTAAAAAATAGTTTGAAATGCTATTTTTTACTTTGATGAATTTTTTTGTTAAATTATTTATAATTTATATAAAAGCATGGGTTCAGACAAATTTTTGAATCAATAAGAATACTCTTTATGTTCCAACATATTATTGAATTTATATTAAAAAAATAAAAAAAAGTTGAAGTAAAATAGAGGTCGAGATAATTATACATTTAAAAATAATTATAACTTATTTGAAGTTGAATTTGTAAGAATTACACATTTAAAAATAATTATACTTTAATTTATAATTATTAGTTAAAAAATATTGTGCTAGTTTTAATATAGAAGTTGTGCTAATTTTATTGATGTAAGATAGAGTTATTACCGAATAAAATTCTAAGCATCTTAATTATCACTCAAGTTTTCAGTTTGGTTACTTAACTATAAAAAATAACAATTTAGTCACTAACATTTTAGGAATTGTTTTTTCTGGTCACTCGAATGTTAAATTCTAACGGAGGCATTCTTTTAATTGATTTAATAATAAAGTTAATACTAAACTTTTAATTTTTTTTTCGATTTTACCTAAAGTTTTATAAAAAAATTTTAAAATTTAACAAATATACATAAACACTCATATTCTTAACAATTAAATTTTTCAACAAAATTTCTTTGCAAAATTTTCCAAGCACATTTTCTATAGGAACAATTTTCTATAGAATTAAACACATTTATTTAAATGGAAATCTGGAGTGGTGAAGAGGGACCCAAAATAACACTCAAGAATGGTAAATCTAGACCTTAATGGATTTCTCAAAAAGGAACTCACTCCCTTCCCTTCACTATGGATGATCTTAGGTTCCCACAACAATATGTAGAATAAGGCTTTAAAACAAAACCAAAATGTATGCGATTTGAATTTGATACCCCATTAACATGCATCTGCCACAAACAAAACTAAAAATGGTATTTGCATTGTTCCTTTGCAGAGCTGAGCTTGAAGGCCAACAATAATACCAACTTCTGGGGTTCGAATGCAAAATTTTGCACCTACACAAGAACACAATTTTAGCCAAAGAGTAACAAAATCCTTGACTCATTTGTGTTTTATAGGTAAATATATTCTACAACAAACCAGAAAACTTCTACCAGCACAATCAATGACTTAGGCCAATTCCTCCTGGATTTGACATTCTGCAAGTGTTAGAAAGATCTCATAAACATCCAGCATTTAATTGATTATGATAAATAGCAAAATGGTTAAAACCAAACAGCACTAGCAAGTTTGATAGCCAAGTTGGCTTCAGCATCAGCCTCGCCATTCAGTTCGTGAACAAGAAAGGTTAAAATCATGCAATGCAATAAAAAGACAAAAGATCTTATTCATGAGAATGCATTTCTGGAGCAACAACAGTGAAATAACATTATTGCAATTTGCAAAGGCTGGTTTGAGGTTGTTTAGATTTGAGACTTGAGAACTATTGGTACTGATGTTTTAACACTTCAAATTATTTACCATGTCTCATTTTTCATTATGCGCTATCCAGGAGTAATACAAATGGCACTGGAAACATCAGCCATCAGTTTTAATGTTAAAATGTTCTCCAAAAATTTTTAATTGTTAAGAATATAAATTTTTTTATATATTTATTTGTTAAAATTTTAAATATTTTAATATTTTTTATAAAATTTTAGAGTCAAATTGACAGAAAATATAAAAAGTTGAGGACTAACTTTATTATTAGATCAAGTAAAAGAATGTCTCTATTAAATTACGTTCGGGTGAAGAAAAAAAAATCCCAAAACGTTAGGGACCAAATCTTTATTTTTTATAGTTACATGACCAAAACAAAAATTTATTCATAATTGAGTGACTATTAACGTAGTTTACTCAACTAATTATTAGTTGAATAATGTTACTTTACATTAATCACAGAATATCAACATATGTTAAAAATACTTTCAATATCTCTATTATAATATTTAAATTGTTATGTTAATATATCTTAATTACTATAATTAAAAGTATGATATTTAAAAATTTAATTTAATAATAAACGTAAAAAGTATTTTTAAATGCTTGATTTTTATGAAGGATTTTTTTAAAAATCTTTTTATATAATAAATCAATAAAGATATGATTATAAAGAGATTTTTATGTGAATGCTTAATAAATATATTTGTTACGTAATATTTCTTTCCATTCACATCGTAATTTAAGTGTGTGCTATAAATCTAATTATTATTTAAATTTATGATTGAGTTATTATCACAATCAATTGGGTATTAATTCAACAAAAAAAAAATTAAAAATTTATTTTTTTACAAAATATCAAATTTTATTATGAGGTTAATTTTGTTTTTTTATATTTTATATAAAATCTAAAAGTTACACATACATTATAAAATTTAGCCCTAAAAATCATAATTTTTAAAGTTTAAACTTCACTATTTCAATAAAAAATTATTTATTTCTTCATAAATATATGTTGCGTAATTTAATATAATAACGATATTATTTGAGTGGTTGTATAACGGTTTTTTGTAAGCCAAGCTTGAAATATCGGAGTTTCTTAACACATTTGAACACTACTTTATAGTGGTTGGTCTCATGTAAGGGAGCTGTTATCCACTCCATTTGCATCTCTGTATCTGATTCAATACTTGGCATATAAAGCCTTTTTTTTTTAAATGAACATATTTACAAATAAAAAACATAATATGTTTTTTTTATGAAACTATATATTATTTTTATTATAAAAAAACTTTTATTTGTATGTAAATATCCATATTTCAAAACGAAAAAAATCTATCCTTTTCTAGCAGTTATTTATATATATAAATCTCAACCACAGGAACAAAAAAATCAAATTAAAATATTTATCTGAAAACTCTAAATATAAAATTATGAGAAAATGATAATTATATATAGAGATAAAATACAAGTAGATGAAATTGACCTAATTTTTCGGTCTTGGGGCGCCTAACTAAGTTTACTTAAATATTTCAAAAACACACGTTGAATTGGACCACCCCACTAACAGCGGTCTCGGCCCATAACCAAACCATGCAAAAATCTTCTTTAAAATGAACTCGTTTACTTTTTATCATGTAATGTCAACCTCCAATCTTACCTATAAATCACACCCAATTGTCCATAGCATATCGTATTATTTTCCACCAACTTTCCAACATGAAAGCGCTCAACATCGTCATAATGCTTGCCTTGTTAATGGCCCTGACCATCACCAATCTATCCGCTACCCCATCTGATGATGAACCGTTATTTGTCCACAATGACGGTGACGAAGATCGTAGCCAAGATGAACCAACTTCCGTCGGGTTCACGAGCAGGTTTCTTTCTCAAAAACCTCGGGGGCCGATGACTTGTGACAGATACCCCAGGGTGTGTCGTGCGGCGGGCAGTGCGGGGCCTGATTGCTGCAAGAAAAGATGTGTGAATGTGAAGACAGACTGGTTCAACTGCGGGATGTGTGGTAAGAAGTGTAGGTACTCGGAGATTTGCTGCAAAGGGAAGTGTGTGAATCCGATGTCCAACAGACTGCACTGTGGGGACTGCAACAACAGCTGCAACAAAGGAAGTAAATGTCAGTATGGGATGTGCAGCTATGCATAGAAACTCTGGCGGGGCCTTTCTTTTTTGTGAGATATTTGATCCAATGATTAGCAGCTAGAATATGTAGACGCCATATATAGTCATTCAAATTACTAAGAACAAATAAAGGCGAGCCACCACAGCTTGGTGTGGGCTTCGCTAACTGTAGTTACCTTTTGAATTTAAAATTAATTATTGTTTCAATGCTTTCATGTAACCATTTGGAAGTAAAGAACATATGTATATTGATACATACAACTTATTTGTTTAATACTATTACATAAATCTTTTAATCAAAGTAATAAAAAATATGTTTTTTAATTAAAAATATTTTGAATAAAAAAAAGATTAATGATAAATTTGGCTACTTATTTTTGCATATTTTATCAAAATGACCCTAATTGTATTTTTTAGCCTTTTTTGGCCATCAACCTATATTCTTTTTTTCAATCTGCTTTTTATAACAGATTTAATGAAAATACCGTTAAAAAAGTTAACGGGGATGGTGTGGAATTTTATATGTGGAATATTTTTAATAAAATATAATTCATTACTTAGACAACCCAATAAGATAATTACATGTGGAAAATAATAAAATAAATAATACATTAAATTAAAAAAATAACTCTTAATTTAAAGAAAATAAGCGTAATTATCTAAAAAAAATTAACTTAATAGAAAAACTTCTCAGTAAACAAATCTATGAAAGATTGAAACTTGTTAAAAGAAAAAATTGAAACCTTGAATTTATTTATTAAATCTGTTAGAAAAAGCGGATTGAAAAAAATAAAGGTTGATGGCCAAAAAAAGGCTCAAACATATAATTAGGATCATTTTAATAAAGCATGCAAATGTTAGTGACCAAATTTATCATTAAACCTAAAAAAATGATAAAATTACTGTAAAAGTAATATTTTCGAGTAAATAATGTAATAGGAAAATTTTAATATAATAAAAAAAATATTAATTATTCTCAATTTATAATAAAAATATTTAATTGAAATATTAATGGAAGGATGCATTAAAAAAATTAGAGAATTTAATTCATTGATTTTTGTTATTATTTCATTGTGGTTTAAGTAAAAAATATTAAAGTCATAAAAAGTGGATTAAAATCATAAAAAAATGTCACATTATAAATGAATTTAAAATAAAAGTGGTCTTTTATCTTAACAAATATTAAATCTCTCATATATATATTGAAAGAATTATGTAGGTGTATAGAGAATTTTAGTACTTATTTTGTTATTAACTTATTTTTAAATTATATTTTTGTAAATAATCATGTGAGTTATTTGATTTTTGTCCTTTTTAAGGATAATTTACTTAATTTTTGTCCTTTTAAAGATAAAATTTAAAAGAGTGATTTAGATCTTACGTGTAAAGGCGAGATTACTAACCTGATGAGTGTTAGTAATATCACTTGTTGTATGATGTGTTAAGATAGTAGATTATTTTTTAGATAAAATTCTGCAGACATAAAAAAAAATTATTGAGTGTTGATTATTATTTTACTTTATTCTTCCTCACTTGAAGTAATTGGCACTGCTTCGGACGCTGCTCAATTTCTACATGGAATTATCAATTTTGGAACTAAGTGCTAATCAAGATGTGTAGAGAGTGTAATTGACTCTTACAACAGTTTTTAATTGAAAAAAGTTCTTAAAATTACAAACAGGTCGTCAATAATAACTAAAATATTAATTAAAATTGATATTTTGTTTCTTCTTCCTCCAAACGTCCTCTGCCCATTGGCCAAGTTACTATCGACTGAAAGTGCTACATATTCTTTTTTTTATCGTCATTAATAAAAGAGTTAATTTGTCTTATGGAAACACATTTTGGGGATTACTTCTTAACACTTAGTATGGGAATCAGGATATAATTTAGGGCCATTTTACTATTAAAGCATTATTCCATATATTGTGAATGAAATAAATAAAGTTTAGACGCAAATATGTTTATTTTAATAATTTTTTATTTTTATAATAATATATAATAGTATCTTAAATCCGTTTGTAGATTTTTTTTTATTTCACGGTAAAATATATAAAACAATTACAGCCAAACCTTAAATATTTATAGGAATTTTTCTGTGTATTTTTTTTTTACTTGTATGGGAATATCAATATTTCAGAACTATAAAAAAGAAATTCTTTTAGATATATTCTGGCATTTATACATGAACGTTGAGAAAAAAAAAAGTTGAATGTTGACCACACAGAAACAAAAATAAAAATTAATCTAAAAACTCAACCTATGAAACCATGAAGTGGCTAAGAAAATGATAGTTGTTCATAGAAATACAAGCGGATGAAATTCACCTAATTTTTAGGTATAATTTTTCTTGGGACGCCTAACTCATAGTTTACTTATATATTTTGAAAACACACGTCGAATTGGACCACCCCACTAACAGCAATCTCGGCCCAGAACCAAACCATGCAAAAAATTGTTTTCTACTTAAAAACGAACTCCGTTTGCCTTATAATATGCAATGTCACCCTCCAATCTTGTCTATAAATTCCTGTACATAATATCACACCCAATTATCCAAAGCATATCGTATTATTTTTCCATCACCTCTCAAACATGAAAGCTCTCCACATCTTCATTTTGTTTGTCTTGTTAATGGCCTTGGCCATCACCAATCTCTCCGCCACACCATCTGGCAATGAACCGTTGTTTGTCGACAATGATGGTGACGGAGATCGTAGCCAAGCCGAACCCACTTCTGTTGGTATTGGAACCCACCCATTGTTTGAAAAGTCAAAAAAGGGTGGGCACCGAAAGTAGAAAGTAAAATTGGTTGGCAAGTTGGGTTAAAAGTTGGCATAGGATAATTGCAATTTTGGTCCCTAATTGTATAGGGACATTGCAAGTTGATCCTTGAACCTCAACTATAAATAGGTCTAACCATTTCTTACTTTCTTCATCCCACACTTGCCATTCTCTACTTAAGGCAATTGTTCTCTCTCCCTATTTGTAAACTTTCACTTGTATTTTTGGAGTGAAATATATTTGGTAGTGCTCGAGGACGTAGGCAAAATTTGCTGAACCTCGTTAAAATTCTAGTGTTCTTTATTTTTTGTTCTGCATATTTTGCAAGTGTCATTGTAGTGATTTATTGTGCTATTAAATTACGATAGAGGGATATTCTGGCTAGGAAAGATCTGGTATGTAAGCGATCCTCGTGATCCACCTCTCTTTCCTGGGAATTGAAATTAGTGTGATTTTTCAGTACAATAATTTTACTCTTTCACACGCTTCCGCGCAACAGTTGGGATTATGAGCCGGTTTCTTGCTCAAAAACCTCAGGCCATGATGACGTGTAACAAATACCCGAGAGTGTGTCGCGCGGCAGGCAGCCCTGGGCCTGATTGCTGCAAGAGAAAATGTGTGAATGTGATGTGGGACAGGTTCAACTGCGGGAAGTGTGGTAAGAAGTGTAAGTACTCGGAGATTTGCTGCAAAGGGAAGTGTGTGAATCCAATGTCCAACAGACTGCATTGTGGGGATTGCTACAATAGATGCACGAAAGGAAGTAAATGTCTGTATGGGATGTGCAGCTATGCGTAGAAACTCTGGCAGATTTCCCTCTGTGAGATATTTGATTAAATGACTAGCAGCTACCATATGTTTATGTCGTATATAGTCATTGAAATTACCATTAATAAATAAGGGCGAGCCTTCACAGCTTGGTGTTGGGTTTCGCTAGATGTAGTTATTTTTTAATTTAAATTTAATTATTGTTTCAATGATTTCATGTTACTATTTGAAAAGATATCCACAACATTTGTTTTTACATTGTTGTTGACTAATGTATTCATAAATATGAAATTAAAGATATCCGCAACATTTGATTGTTCACGTAAGTAATGAACATTGTTCTTGTTGTTGTGATTGACCGAGTACTATTTAATTCTCCATGTCCGCGATCAATAAAACACGAATGGACTCGATC
Source organism: Gossypium hirsutum (assembly GCF_007990345.1). Classification (NCBI taxonomy): domain Eukaryota; kingdom Viridiplantae; phylum Streptophyta; class Magnoliopsida; order Malvales; family Malvaceae; genus Gossypium; species Gossypium hirsutum. The sequence goes on along the minus strand of NC_053428.1, from coordinate 17,133,429 downwards.
ACGTCTAACCGTATGACCATCATCATCAGTTAATTAGTTGTCGTCAAAGGAAACGAAGGTCTGTGACTGGAATCCATAAATCTTTCCACCTACAAAACATTGATTCGTATACAGCATCTTTAGTTGGAAGAAAAGAGAGGATGTACATGTGTTGAAGAAGAAGACCGTGTAAAGGGCTAATTCCATCACTTTCCCTTCCATCCAATATAAACAAACACATTACTTGTGACTTGTGAGTATATATATACATATATACAGAACAAAAATGAAAGGGGAAATGGATAAAATTAAAATTACGAGAGAATTACTCATTGAACAAATATTAGCCTTTAGTTTCATTTTGGCAAACAAAACTGGAAAGTTGATGAAAACTTATTTTTGTCAGCTCTGTCGGCTTTGTTATTGATGATTAATCATAGAAGTTGTCCATGGAGGCAATGGAATATATGGCGTAAGGAAGGATAGCTTTGATTGTAAGTCTTATGGGGTGGAGGGAGGTGAATAGCATGAGGCGTGTGGTTCGTTGGCAGGGGATTTAACTTTAGGATGCCTATATTGGAATCTGATTTCTATTAAGGCAGTTCCTTTTGTTGTATGGGCTAGCAAAAAAAAGAAAGTAAAACTGTATGCAATTGTTTTTGTTAGACAATAATATATTTAGAACTCAAAGCGTAACATAAAAGCTGAGAATCTAGGTGCGTGCAACTGGAAAGTATAAGTTATTATCAAAATGATAACAAAGAGTCTCATCGGCCAACCTACGGCCAAAATTTCAATTATCTAATTATGCCTTCTTCATTAATTCAAGAGGCCTAACTTCTTCAGTTTTCTGTGCTCGTTGGATTAGACTATCCAGTAATTAACCAAAAGCAGCTTCCCATGGATCCAAATACCAAGCAATGCTGTCAATTTTGATTTCTTCTATATATAGACTACCATGATCCTTACCTTCTTCTCCATATCCAAACCATTCATATCGACATTACCAACTTTTTGATAAGCTTAATTGCATATTCGGAAAGACATGAAGTTACTCAATCTTTTCTTTATGTTGGCTATGGTAATGGCCTTGGCGGCCATTACTCTCTCCGCTAGCACTAGCGAAAATTCTGATCATCGTCTGGCAGGTAGCCAAATGGCAACCTCGTTTGGAGGAGCAGGTGGGTTTCGTCCTTTCTTCACATGCGACAAACGCCCTGAAATTTGCGGCACAAAAGGCCAGTTTTGCTGCAACAGAAGATGCGTAGACCTCAAGACAGACCAATTCAACTGTGGGAGGTGTGGCAAGACATGTAGCTATTCCAAGATTTGCTGTGAAGGGAAGTGCGTGAGCCCGTTATCTAACGAGAAGCACTGTGGAGGGTGCAACAATAACTGTGGTAAAGGCAGCTCGTGTCTATATGGGATGTGCAGTTACGCATAAAATTGGTTGCAGCTCGTTTGGACATGACGAGCTTAAGTGTGCTTCAAAAGCTGAAAGAGATCGAGTTTCCTTTTATTATAGATCTGGAATATTGTGTGTATCAGTAATAAGTAATAAATAAAGGGCGATGCACCAGTGATGTGCCCGCAGATATTTAAAGAAGCTTTGTTTTTCTCCATCTCCATATATACATATAACCTAACTAAAAATATGGAGTGTGTCGTGGTAGCAATTGCATACTACGTCCCCAGCATTAACCCTGAGCTGAGAGTAATGAAAGTCAATTCAATAAAGGCTTCCCAGCATCACTTTAATTTGGAAAAACAAGAATTCCAGCATAATTCTTCGTACTATCTCTTTTCATAATTTGATGTGTCATGATTTCTTCTTGATAACCTACTTTACAAATTAAGATCTCGAAAAGAACAAATAATTATCTTAATCAGTAATTGTTATGAAATTTCTCATTACCGATTCGAAATCCGAATATGATCCGAACTACCAACTCACGACTCGTATATTAGGGGCTCGCGAGGAGGGCTCGTAAGCCTAGCTCGCATGTCCCTAGGTGTTCGCAGGTAGAGGGTGCGAAGTCAAACGAGTGAACCAACGAGCATGTGTTAAGTCTAGATCAGCATACATGTTAAGTTTAGGATAGCATACGTGTTAGGATGCATGGAACTTACCTAGGACGTCACTTCGATGAACATTATTCGTGTTTTATAAATACACAATTCTCCTTAACACGAAGACACACAAGAAAAACACTCAACAATAGTATTTTCATAAACATGAATCAAATTTCGGTTTGATCGAATAAGAACCGAAAAGCTTTGAGTAGGTTATGTAGAAAGAATTTTGAATGAGTAGGTTATGTAGAAAGAATTTTGAATGATATGGACATATACTCATTAACTCTATTTTTAGGTTAAAATATGTGGTAATTTTATTTATTCTTTGTAAATTTAAAATTTAATTTCTTTATTTTTAATTTTAGAAATTTAGGTGCTACTTTTTAGATTTAAAAATTTAGGTTAAGCTGTTAAACTTGTTAAAATTATTTTGTTAAATTAAATTTTTTGCAAGTTTTATCATTTATAATAATAATCTAGTTTAGTTTCTTTTTGGCAAACAAACTAGATCGAAAGCTTATGTTTGTTTGTGAGTGGAAAGTTGATGAAATATGTTATCTGGTGTGGTGAAAATATGTTATAAGTGCTTATACTCTTTATAGATTTGTAATTTAGTCTCTATATTTTTATTTTTATTTTTAGAAATTAACTCTCTTTACTTTTCAGGTTTTAAAATTTAAGTCTAATTATTAAAATTGTTAAATTTTTTTTGTTAAATTTGTTGATGTCACATTTTGAAATAAAAGCAAATACTCACTTGGTAGTCATATAACTAAATAAAGGACTAATAAACCTGAATTTAACAAAATAATTTTAATAGTATTAACAGCTAAACTTAAATTTTAAAATTTGAAAAAAAGAGTAATTGTATTCCTAAAAATAAAAGTATAGTGATAAATTTTAAATTTATGAAAAATACAAAAACTTAAAATATATGTTAACCTTTGATTTATTGATTTGTGTTCTATAAAAAATTAATTTTATTGCATAATTAATTTCTATCATATACTCAAACTCAAAATGTAAAGTAAATATTTTGAGCTCAAAAGGTGACCATCAAAAGGTCCGTGAAATATCAAATTCAAGGTTCGTGAAAGTGTAAATTACCATTAAACTGATAACAAAGAGGTGATTTGCCTACCTACATCCAAAATTTCAACTATGTTTTCTTCATTAATGCATGAGGCCTAATTTCGGTTACTTCAATTTCCTGTACTCATTGGATTAGACTACCCACAAATTAACCAAAAGCAGCTTCCCATGGATCCCAATACCATGCACTGCAGTAAATTCTGATTACCTCTAGCTTCGTTTCTTCTATATAAATACCGCCATGGATGCTTACGTTCTTCACCATATCCAAACCATTCATATCTATATTTCCGCTGTTTTTATAAGCTTAAGTTCATATTCGGAAAAGCATGAAATTCGTCAAACTTTTCTTTATGTTGGCTATGGTAATGGCCTTGGAGGCCATTACTCTCTCCACCAGCATTAGCGAAAATTCTGATTATCGTCGTCTGGCAGATAGCCAAATGCCGACCTCATTTGGAGGAGCAGGTGGGTTTCGTCCTTTCTTCACATGCGACAAACGCCCTGAAATTTGCAGCACCAAGGGCCAGTTTTGCTGCAACAGAAGATGCGTAGACCTCAAGACAGACCAATACAACTGTGGGAGGTGTGGCAGGACATGTAACTACTCCAAGATTTGCTGTGAAGGGAAGTGCGTGAGCCCGTTATCCAACGAGAAGCACTGTGGAGGATGCAACAATAATTGTGGTAAAGGAAGCTCATGTCTATATGGTATGTGCAGTTATGCATAAAAATTGGCTGCTGCACATTTTAAGCTCGTTTGGATATGACAAGCCAAGTGTGTTGCCGGCAGGAGATGAAATTGATCGAGTTTCGGTTTTATTATAGCTTCGGAATATTTGTGTATCAGTAATAAGTAAAAAATAAAAGGCGAAGCATCATTGATGTACTCGCAGATGTTTAAATTTATTATTTGGTTTTATTTCCTCTAGTATGTAAAATGTAATGTTAAAAATAGTACTACATTGAGATAGCATACTGCGATCCTAGCATTGCCCCTGAGAAAGTCATGGATATGAATCAAATTAAGGCTTAGTTTATAACATCACTTTAAAATGGAGGAGCAAGAACCCCTCCGTTACTCTTCATTACTTTCTGTTTTTCATCATCGTCATTGTCGTAACCATTTTTTTGAAAAAAAAGGAAAACCGACTTGAATTTTGAAAACTAAAACGAATAGAGGAGTCGCCACCAATCTTTTTGACGAGGTGTGATCGGGTCACCTCGTAAAAGTGATTGTTTTTAATAAATGGTTTGACTTATTTAAACAACGATTTTGGTTCGTGCAAATCAAGAAAACAGGTTCGGGAGTCGGTTACGCACGAGGAAGGATTAGCACCCTCCATACGCCCAAAATTGGTACCTAGTTGATTAATTAGTGTCTTAGTGTCGAAGATTTGAAAACTTGAAAGAATTTAAACTACGATCCCTCTTTGTACTAATGCTAATTTAAAAATGATCGAATAAATTAAAACAGATGTTAAGGACTCTTTCATCTCGAAGTAATAAAATGTCACGTCCAGTAAGTTAGGACACGACATCTCGAACTTTGAGAATGAGCTTGCTTTTATTTAAAATTAATGTATTCTAATTTTTTTAAAAGGATGTTTTGTTATTTAGGGTAAACGAGAAAAGTCGAAACCCAGTAAGTTAGGGCACGTTTTCTCGAATTTCTTAATACCGAATATTGCCTTTATTTACAAAAGCTCTTATCTCGAGGTAACAAGATGTCGTATTCAGTAAGTTAGGACACAACACCTCGCACCTTCGAGAGTAAGCATTTATTTCAAAACTCGTATTGATTTAAAAGAATATTCCGTTATTTAGGTTAAATGAGAAAAATCGAAACCCAGTAAGTTAGGACACAATTGTCTCGAATTATCAAATACGGAATATTACTTTTATGAAAGAATTATTTTAATGTATTGAGTAAAAAAATATAACGTGATTTATAGTAAAACATAAAAGCAAATTATGGTATTAATATATATAATAACATAATAATAAGTGCGACAGTGTCAAAAAAAATAATATGAGCAATTATAAAAAATGAAATAATAACAAGGCTAGTAATATGTAAATATAAACAAATGCATGAGGAAAATAAAATGATCGAATACATAAGTAAATAAATAAATAAAAATAAATAAAACATGGCAAAATGAAAATGAAAATAAAAATGATAGCGAAAACGATAATAATAATAATAATAATATAAATAATAATAGTATAAAACGTTAACAATACATATGATATTAAACATGATAATAATAGTGATAATGTAAATATGAAATAGTAGGGAACATATATATGTAAAACATATAATACTAGATTAAAAATATATACAATATTTATTGAAAACAGTAATAATATATAAAAAAAATAACCAATAATAACGATATATAAATATATACATATATGTATTAAAATATATACGTAATAATAGAAATAAAAAAAATATATACATAATAATAAAAATACAATATTAAAAGATATATATACGTAATATATAAAAAAATGTATACATAATATATTATTAAAATATTTACATAGTATATACATATTAGAAATAATAATAATGTTTAAAAAAACAACTATCAATAATATTACACAAATATATATATTCATTAAAGATATATACATATAATAAAACATATGCTAATATTAATAATGATAATAAGGATAATATAAAAATATGTACATGAAATAGGATAAAAAACATATAACTAATAATACTAACGATATATACATAATATATATATAAAAGCATATACGATACACATATATCTTAGAAATGATAATAATGTTAAAAAAAATTATTAATAATATTACATAAATATATACATATATATATATTTAAAGATATATACACATGTAATAAAACATATACTAATATTAATAACAAATATAATAAGGATAAAAAATAGATATAATAATAATATGTATATAACGTGGTATTAAAATATATGTATAATATAGTATTTCAATATGTATACATATATTTACTAGGAATAATAATAATATTGAAAAATAACTATAAATATATACATAAAATATATAAATATATAAGTATCAATTGAAACTAAAAAAATAATTCTAATAATAGTAAAAATATACTAATAATAATAATAATAACGGTAATGGTAAATGTAATAATAAATAATATTAAAAATAATTAAAAAATGGTAAAAGTAATGTATAAATTAAATTAAATCTAAAAAAGGACTAAATTCGAAACAAAAATGAAGTTTTAGGGCCAAATCAAAAATAAAAGAGGAGGGACCCATTTGAAGGGCGCAAATGACATAGGGGACTAAAAAAAGAAATTTTCCCTTTCCCTCAAAACGCTGCGCTTCACACGGGACTAAAATGAAACAATGACGAAACTTCAAGGGTGGAATTAAAAAGGAAAGAAAGGGGAATGGGACCACATTGAAACCGGCCTCAAAAGAGGAGGGACTAAGGGCGCAAACAGACCCTCAGTCCAAAAACACGCGGATCCTAGGCGGGTTGATGTCGGGTCTCGGGTCTGGGTAACTAAACGACGCCGTTTTGTGTGTTAAGTGTTTGCCCTAAAACGACGTCATGCCGGAGGATTATAAAAGTTGAATTTTTTTTGAAAATTTCATTTTTTCTGAGTTTGAGAAGAAAAAAAATAGGGAAAAGGGGATTTTCTCTCTGGGGAAAATCCAGAACCGGCCAAGGGATCCGGCCACCCCCCACCGTGGCTCCGCCGTGCCGGCTACAGTACACGGTGGCCGGAAATCGCCTAGAGGTAATTATTTTTTTATATATTTATATCTAATATATATATATTGTTTTTAATAGAATAAAGATTATATGTACAAGCAAATTCGAAGAGTGAAAAAAATAAAAATAAAATAGAAAAGTAAATAGACCTTTGATTGTCTTTGATATATCTTGCTCTGATTTTTGAGTTAGTGTTTGAGTCTTTTTGATGATGTTCTTTCTTTTGTATTTTGAAAAAGAAAAATCCCAACATCTTTACAATCTGATCTCTTCGGCTTTTATAAAGCCTTTACATGTATTTTTATATTATTTCATATTGTTTGCGTGTTCCTTTTGCAGGAGTAGTTGGGGCAGTGCTGAGTAGGTGATGGCAGACGTCGGTGGTGGATGGGACAAGTGCGGCTGATAGGTGAAGAGATTAGGGTTTTTTCTTTTTTTCTTCTTTTTTTTTTGATTTTGGGTTGTATTTGGGCTGTTAATTTTTGGGCTTGGAATATTTTTGGGTTTTAGCTGAGTTTTGGTATTTGGGCTGGGATGTTATATTGGGCCCGGGCAAGAATTTGGGCTGTACAGTCATCATGTCATCTCATCTTGATAACATGCAGTACTGCTAATTAAGATTACGAAAGGAACAAATAAGTTAGATTTCAGGTTCAACATGATGGAAATTAAGACCCTTGAAAGCTTCGGGTAAGTTGGAAAGAATTTCCAACAACTTAATAATGCATGCGACAGAACCAGATCACAATGGGAAGCCATCAATTTAATTTCCAAGGTTAAGTCTACCTTTATTGACGGTCACCGCTTGGAAACTTATTGCATATTATGCAAAAGCTGGTATCCATAGCCCAGACCTAACCTACATGCTAGGGATTAGAAAACCTTAATATAATTATAGTAGTGAAGTGCACCCATTTAAACTTCTATTAATTTTTTCTCTCCTCTTTTTATTTAAACCCATGGATAATATGGATCACCTGCTTTGGGTGTTCAACTAATCAGGTCTGTTATTAATTAAATCGAATTATCATTAGTTGAATTAATTAATATTCTTTATTTGAGAAAGCTCAAGTAATAAATATTACATTTAGTATTGAACATTGTTTACAATATCAAAGACTTATAATTTGGACTTTTACCAAAGCCACATTACATTTTTAAGGACATAATTAGACTAATGTTAAAATATAATTCCATATCAAATTCATTTCGAGTCTCTTTTAACTCGATTAAAAATTTTCAATTGCAGGCTTATATGTCTCGAGACCAAGATTTGACTATCTCGAGGCATTGTAGATATTTAGCTTCAAAATTGCCCTATCTCAAGACAAATGAATATAGGTGTCAAGATAATTGAGCTTTTGTCTCGCGACAAAATTCAGTATGTCTTGAGACATGACCCTATTACTGTAGATTTTTAGCTTCGAAGTTTTTATGTCTCGAGGCCTGAGATAGGGACCTAAACAATATGCTTTTAAACATTTCATCATATTGAATTGTCCACAATCAATTCCAACATTAACCAAGATTCATAAATCATTTAATACCTTATAATTATCATATTATTCATCATATGTTCAAGACATATCCCAACTAAATTCATTACACCATAGCTCATACCATAATATATATTCTTACTTCTAAATCTTGAGAAGTCTCAAAATCGAATCCTTATTATAACACTTCAAATCAATCTTTTACTTACACATTAGAAAATAACGCGTTACGCTTATGAAAGCTTAGTAAATATAACAAGAATTAATCTTACCTTTACATTAAATAAATATAAACAATGTATATTAATATTATATTACGTAAGTTTGGAACTTGATAACATTAGAACTGCTTGTTATATCCTATTCAATATAATTTAATTCACTATTATTTTCTTTCAATTACATATAATATAACACCCCTAACCCTTATTCGTCGTCGGAACAGAGTTATGGAGTAAGTATTACCGGACATAACAGATCAAATACAAACATTTCATATCATCAAAACAAGTCATCAAAGCATCATTTTAATCCAAATTATAAACATACCAAATCCAATCCATTTTACCTAGTTCATAAGCACTTCAACACTAACTTAAATTCACATGCATATATTTAGATTTGGTTCAATTTACCATGCCATAATATGGCTTAAAAAACAAATGTATATTTTATATATGTAAAACCAACCAAAATTAAACTTATAACCTCATTTACAATCAAACCACAAAATAACTATTATTATAATACTTAATGTTTAGACACCTTAGGTACATGCCGACAAAAAAAGAAATATATTTCACCACGTTTTGAGTTCAGGATTGTTGATGGATGCTGAATCAACGATCAACTTAAGTACCTAACCTGCGCATGGAAAACAAACCGTAAGCTGAGTAAAAACTCAGTGGTATTTCTATAATCCGAATATTTATAGACAAAAGATAATATAATATGTACATTTTAATTATAAATACAATTGAATATTAAAAACAACATTAATTTATACAATGGCATTAGTCATTCAATTTTTCACTTCATAAATACATCATTCATACCATACTCAATTCTCATCATTTGCTATATAGTAGCTTTTCTCAATATGATACACATATCATTAAAGCAGCAATATTGTTCATTCCATATGCAATTCATGAATACACAATTCATGTGTCTCAATCCATATTTCAATTCAATATCTCATTTTCATTCCACATATATATCATGTCATTTCAAGATCAATTATAAAATTTTATTATTCATTTACCCCTATTAACACGACTCGGACTCGAACGGATACACGGATCCAACCAAAACACACCATTTTGGCACCTAGTGCCTCATTGGATAATTCGAAGTAATAAATTGACACCCAGTGTCTCATCGGCTAAACCGAAGTAAATTGGCACCCAGTGCCTCATCGAATTAATCCGAAGTAGTAAATTGACACCCAGTGTCTCATCAACTCGAAGTCGAAGAAATCCCTGAACTCTTCCAATCTAATGGCATGTCATCTATATTCGACTCAGCCCGATACAGTTAATAGAGTTTCAATTCATTTTTCAAATGCCATAATCATTCAATATTCAAATAGCACATTAATCACAAATTCACATACATTCAATTCAATATCAAAATGCTAATTACTCACCACATTCACTTACCATAATCATTAAGTAAAAAATACAACAAATAATATTTAGATTCGGATTATAGAAATACAAATCAAAATTTCCGAGCTACTCCTTGTCGACTTTATCTTTTCCTTTTTTAGCCTAGGTTTCCGGCACAACATTAACTACGGAATTGAAACAATTAAAATTCATCAATACAATACAATTCAATTTCACATTGAATATTTTAAATTTTTATTCCACATTTACCTAAATTTCAATTTAGTCCCTAAACCAAGACTAACTTTATTTCTTCACAATTAATTCTATATTTTCATTTAATTTCCACTCTAAACTAAATTCAACTCTCTTATTTCACTCAAATCCCTAAATTTCATTTTTTTTACAATTTAATCCCTAACACACAAAATTTACAATTTATTCCACAATTTAATCCTTTTTCATTTCTAACTTAAAAACCTATCAATTTAGTCCATAATACTCTAATTATTCAACATAGACAACATTTAAAAACTCAATAATTTATAAAATTTTGACAAGAGTTGAGTAGTATTTAGTTCTAAGATTCTAAAAACATAAAAATTATAAGAAAATGGACTAATTTAACTTACCAATTAAACTTTAAACTTTGAAATCCCTAACTTTTCTCCCATTTCTTTCATTTTTTTTGCTTTTATTATATATTATTATATATTATTATAATATATATACTTAATTATTAAGTAAATATATTTTATTATAATATCTATCAATTTTTTTCACTTGTTTTAATGTTATGCCGCCTCAATTATGACCATTGGCATAATTGCTCCTTTGGTCCCTTTAATTTTTCTTTAATCTATAATTCAACTTTTACCCTTTATGCAATTTAGTCTTTATACCTATTTACTCTCAATTCATGCAAATTCACCTAATCAAAACCTAATTAACTATACAACTAGTTTCGTAAATATTTTTATTAAATATTTACGAATCCGTTTTACGAAAACAGAGACTCGAAATACACTTTTCGATTACCCGTGACTATCAGGTCATTACGTATAACCTTGTCAGATTCATTATTGTTTTATTGTGTCCTTTAATATTTAACATATGTCTAATGTAGACTTAACAGAACATGCGGGATATACGAAAATTAATGTAGAGATGCACCAAAGTGCATAAATAGAACAGAGTGGCACTGAAATGCATTAATAGAATAGAGAGTGCACTGGATATTTTCTAACGGCATGCCATCTATATCCTACTAGTTTATATCTTGTCTACATAGACAAATATAACAAAATTAGCTTCAAATTTACATTTCAGAACATAACTTACATATTTTAATTTTTTTTAATTTAATCCTTATTATAAAAATTCAATAAACACTATAATAATATTTCCCTCATACATGAAACATAACACACTTTCTCACTTTCTCATAATGTTTCGTTCCAACATCAAAACAGTGATTTACCTTACTTTCTCTATTTTTGCATATTTTGCAATTTCAACCCTTTTTATTAGTCACTATATTCTCACTTTAAAGTTCACTTTACTTCCATTTATCACTACACTTAAATTATTATTTAGTCCCTACTTACTAATTTATTTTATACTTTGGTCCTTTCTACTTTTAGAATATTTTTACTTTTGGTCCTTCATTTTTTAAAATTTATATTTTAATCCATTACTTTTACTTAATTCCATTTTAGCTCAATTAATTTTCACTCATTTACAATTTAGTCAATAGCTCAGATTTATTTCTATCAATATATAATTCTCATATTTATATTATTAGGGTGTTAAAGATGTTACAATTAATCAAAGTTTTTTTGGTACAATTGTGAATTGAACCCGATTTATTTATAAAGAAAATGAACACCAAGCTAATAGACCACAACTTTGACTCAATTGTACCGAAACCTTTTCAAAAATAATTAACTGAAATGAATTTATTGAAATTTGTAATTTTTATTTTTTTATGTGTGAAAAAAATACAGTGGCAATATCACATTAAAAATAATAGTAATAACAACACAAATTAAAAACATAATAACATAAATACATATAAACTAAGACAATATATATGGAGGGCTGAATATAAAATGGAATTTGCCTCTATTTTGTTTAAGAAATTATTGTATTTTTTTTCCTTTTTTATACATGTACAGTTAATTCATGCATATTTAGTAAAAACAAATTACTCGCAATTCATAGAGTTTATTCCTATAATTCAATCCGGGGATTCAAACTTTTTAGATCAACATACGATGTTGCTAAAAAGTGGCCGGGCCTGAAATTTTTTTGGAGATTGGAATTATAAATTATATATTTTTATGATAGTAAAAATATAATTTTATTGTTTTAATAGTTTATATTTTTATAACTTTCAAAGGGTTAAATTAAATTCTTATTGATTTTGAAAGGTCAAAATATAATTTTACCTTTATTAATTTAAAATTTTATAAATTATAAAAAATTTAAACTAAAAATTTACCATTTTAAATGTACCACAAATCTGAACCTCCTGTACGCTTCACTAGATCAAATATTTAGTTGTTTTGAGGCAAGTGTACAGGAACCTGTACTTTTAAAAGGGACAGATGTATGTTTCTTTTTCTCAGTTATAATAAAAAGTAAAAGGAGCAATCTTATCCCCATTCGTAGATTAAAACAAAGGCGGTGGAAATTGTTCCACTTGAGAAAAATCAAAGGAAATGAAATTAGAGATAAGTATAATGACAATGTCATATACAAATCTTGTTTGTTTTATGAAGTCTTTAAGTCTTTACATTCAACATTGGGACTTGAAATTATACCATGTGATGGCTGCCTTTTATCTTTCAAGTTTAATATTAAATACCCTTTGAAACCTAAAATCTCCGACGCTCGCACAACACGGCACTACACCAAAACAGATTTTTAGCGGCGTTTTTTAATACCTTTAGCGGCGCTGTTTAGCGCCGCTAAAAGTATTTGCGGCATTTTTGAAAGCGCTGCAAAAAATGCCACTGTTGTCATCGCCGCAAACTTTAGCGGCGCTTTTAGAAATAAACGCCGCTATAACTTGGGATCTTTAGCGGCGCTTTTCTAACAAACGCCACTATAGCTCAAGACCTTTAGCGACGCTTTTACCACAAACGCCACTATATATCAAAGACCTTTAGCGACGCTTTGATTACAAACGCCGCTAAAAACACCATTCTTTGGCAGCGTTTATGAAAAAACGCCACTAACTTTTAAAAAACATTTAGAAATATTAAATATTAAAATAAAACATTATTAATATAAAAAATTAATTAGTATTAAATATATACTTTTAGTTAAAAAGATAGTATTTAATCATATAATAAATTAATTTTTTAGTCAAAATATTGAAAAATTATGTTAATATTTAAATAGCAAAATTACAAGTTCAAATAGTGCAACTAATTGATTGCAAAAAAAAATGCACAAGTTCAAAATGTAAAATTTATAGACTAAAATGGAAATTCAAAAACCCTTTGAAATTAAACTGAAATGGATCATCTTCATCTTCATCTTCATCATCTTCTTCTTCACTTTCAACTCTGTGACCATCTTCTTCTCTGCTGCCTATGTGATTCAATGCTCTCCTTTCATCATCTTCATCGTCATTATAAGGCACAGTGACTCTTCAGGAGGTGAAGATGGTGAATCCACAACCCTCTGCCGTTTTAAGTCCCGTTTTACGTCTACACTATCACCAAGTTTCCTTTTTGCTTTCATCTTCTTTCCCCCTCCTTCACTCTCACAATTTTTGCTGTTATACCACAGTAGCATTCATCAATTAAACTAAATTCCCATGAGATCTTCTACTACAATCGTTCACCTAAAATAAATGAAAAAAAAAAGAACTATACTTTTGGATGCTGAGAAAAAAAGCAGAAAAATTCATAGCCAACTATTTAGGGTTTTTATTGAGTACCAGATAAAACATAGCAGCATAGCAAGTCAAAGTTGGTAGGGATTTTCCCAACCAAGAATATGGAATCACACTACACTAGAAGAAAATAACATGCCTCGTTGCTTATTTCGGTTCCACAATCATGATCATAAGTATAATTATAATAAAATAGGTTTTGAGTCCTGAAGTATTGACTGACCTGTTGGGGTCTTATTATCTTTGTATCGGGATCATCTAGAGACTCGTGCCAGTGTGCCAAGTACCCAGCCATTCGAGGGATTGCAAATAACACAGTGAAGAACTCTGGTGGAAATCCCATGGCCCTATTGAATAAAACCTCAATTGTCACTGGTCTAACATCTAAAATATATCTTATACATTCGTCTAGTTTCTCAAAGTGAGCAGTGAAATTAATCTTATCTTACCGATATATTAACCCAAAATAGAAATCAACATTTGGATAAAGCTTCCTCTTAATAAAATATTCGTCAGATAATGCGGCCTTCTCCAAACTAATAGCTACCTGCAAAAGGGGAAAATGATAGACGGCAAGAGAAAAGCATATTAAAACATTTACAGTAAACAAAGAAATCATGGACAAAATTAGAATGTCACTTATACAAACTACAAAGTACTAATGAATCCCTGTTTAGAAAACATAATACTATTTACGGAATTTGCCACCAAATATGAAGCCAACATGACTGGACTCTCAGTCTATGCGTTATTATACCTTGATCAGCTTACATACCATGAAACATTCAAGTTCAATCATGAAGAACTTAAAACAGATTAGGTGTGGGAAAAGGTTAGTGGGAAAAGGTTAGTTGCTTTATGTAAAAGAAAATAATCCGGAGGGTTGTCGACAAACACCTCAATAAGTGGATCCCGACCAACAATAGAAAAAATTAAGTACAAAGGAGATTAGATAAATTTTCAAACAAAATATCAGCGACTAAAATATACTATACATTTCTTTTATTTTTTAAAGAAATTAGAAGAGTTTAACAATAAAATTATGAAAAACCACAAGCCACTGTCACTACTGCTGGGACATTCAAACTGACATAAATTAAAACCAAACTCCGATCAAGAAATGAGTATATAGAAAACAATAGAAGATTCTTCAAATATGAAAAAAAATTAAAATCAAAATAAAGAGGAAAAAATACTAAAAAACAAAATAAAATATCAAAGAAAATGAAGCGAAGAAAATTTTCATAAAGAAAATAAATATGACCACCTTCTGTGCAATTCAGTGCAATTGTTGACAAGCCCATTGAGTTCTTAGTACCCTTAGCAAGAGATTCCAAAGAAGCACCAGCCTGCAAAAGGGTACAAAGAAATAGACTGAAACAGGGTTCAATAAAGTAGAAACACAATTCATAGGACGAATAGAAACACTTTGGAAGATAAAGTTGATTAATTATTTTTTCAATTTTTTATTATAAAGATTAATATTTTCATTTGGATATATGAATGTCTATGAATATATTCAGAATATATGCTTAGGGGCAAACAATGGCCTTACACCTTTCGTTAAATGGAATAATATCAATTTTAATCTCTCAATTTCGTTAAATTTTGTTAAAATTTTACTTTTAACCCCCCAAAATTTTAAAATTACTTCAAGCAATGCATAAAAAAATATCATAATTTTTTTCAAAAAACAAAGGATGAAAATGAACTAAAATATAATGAAAAAACCTCAATTTTTTTAAAAAAATTCTCAAAAATAATTAAAATCCGATGATTGAACTGATTGAACTAGCTGTTACCTTATTTATAACTAAGTAAAAAAAACATGAACAAAATTTCGGATTACACCAACTAAATTTCTTTCATCAATGCTTAATAAACCTCATATACTCGGACATGTAATTATAGTATGTTTACTATATACATAAAGAATGAGTAAAAATATATGATCAAAAGCAAATATTTTTTGATAAAGAAATTCAAATTTGAACCCGCAATTGCAGCAGTAAACTATGCATGTTATCCAGTTTCTGTTTAAGTTCTTTAATGTTAGTAAGGTTCACCAGGGAAGACTCAGAATTAGATGATTCAGTGATGAGAGCAGCACATTTTTCAAGCTTGAGCAACCACAAGATTCCAGCAGTTAACCTACCAATTGAATCAACTTCGGATTTGCATAAGAAAGCAAGGTGTTGAAGTTCGTCCTTGGTTAAAACAGCCTCAATCTATAGAAGTGAATGAAACCTTTATTTAAGAGTGTGATTGGAGATTACTACCTATGTAATCAAGTTCTTTTAAAAGTAAGATTGAATTTACCTGTTGTTTGACTGAGAGTTTAAAGTTCTCCATCATCCAGTTGATGGTTTCGTTGTCAACTTTATCTTCCAATATCTTCATACGAACTTCAAGATTCATTCTTCCAAATATTCAGACACTTTATTTGAAGCCATTTACAGGTAAAGGATCTTTAAGGATGCTGCTCCTCTTGATATTCATGCTAAATGCACAATTTGGATCCCATTTTCCTGTTGATATTCATGCACTCTTTGCAAATAAGGGCACTACCAGACCAACCAGAGTAATGTCATTTCATGTTCTAGAAAAGCTACTTGCATCCATGAATAGAAACACTTTGGCACAGCGCAAACCATGTTTATTAGTAATATTTCTACATCGCATTCTCACAAGCAATCTATCTATTGACAAATTTTGGCATTATGCAATAGAATTCCTCTGAAACAACAACAACATGAGGATAATCTTATGAATATCCTAACTTTATAAACATAATGCAAGAATCGTATAATTTTTTTTAACACAACCAACTTATATTGCAATGAATCCACGTTTTAACACAATAAACCCAGAATTTGAAGACTAGAACAGTGGCAGTGCCATACATCCAAAAGACTAAAAAGGACACGTAAATAAGCTCAGCAACTCTAATAAATAAAACAAGGAAATAGAACGGGCGAGAAATTTAAAAGAAAAAAATGCATTATTTTCTAGCTACTAGAAAAACAAAGAAGACTTCAAGTTGACAGCAAATACGAACAGAAAAAAAGTCGAATTGAGACCACAAGTAAAACCAATTCCTGAAACAAGTATGAAAAAGACCCAATCTTTATTTTATTCCTTTTCTTAAAAACCAATGAAGGAGAAAAGAAAAGGCAAGTACCTCAATAGCGTTCTTCAAAAGAAGGTCATCTTCAGGTATCCAAGTGGAAAGGGCTGGCGCCAAAGCCCCCATCTATTTTGGAACACAACTAAGCAAGAAGGAGCCACCTTTCAACCCCTTCCCCCTTTTCTTTATATTCGTTTTACAACTTTGTCTTCCCACGATTTGTGTCTGGCGAAGCGTCGGTTTGGGTCTCTCTAAGTGTGTGAACCATGAAAATGAAAAACAAAAGAACAAAAAAGAGTGTGTGGGAGGGAATTTTAAGAGGAAACCTAGAACTAAAAACTGAAACCAGAGGACAGTAGAATAGAATAGCTAACCTGGAACAGTAGAAGTCTGCATTTTGTAAAGTTAGGGGTTTCAGGGGGAAATTAGGGATTTCGAAAATTTGGGAATAATATGGCGCGATTCTTTTAAAAGTATTTGTGGCGTTTTACAAAAAACGCCACAAAAAATCATAGTTTTTAATACATAGTTTTTCGAACTTTGCGGCGTTTATATCATAGCGCCACTAATGCTCATAAAAAACAACACCGTTTTGTTTAAACAAAAAAAAAACAATGAAATTTTGCGGCGCTTTTAGCGTAGCGCCGCTAATGATGACCTTTAGTGGCGTTTTTCTTCTAGCGACGCGAAATCCATTAAATTCGTAGCCAAAAACTACACAGTTTTGTCTATATTATTAAGAATTTTTTTGCGGCATTTTGGACAAAAACGCCACTAATAAATGAAATTCTTTATTGAAACGGCGCCGTTTTGGAAAATTTTAATACATAGGTTTTTTTAAGTTATATTTATAAAAATTAGATAAATTTAAAAATTTTAGTTTTTTAAGTAATATTTATAAAAATTAGATAAAATTAAAAGTTTAGTGTTTTTATTTCATTATTATTTTTGTATTTTAATTTTATTTCTTATAAATTGGCCCTCTCCAAATTTAATAATTATACTTACATTATCCGTAGCAATCTATTACTTTTTTAAACTTATTTATTAATTCGATTTATGGTAATATTTAAATATATCAAATGGTTTAGATTCAATTTTTTTAAATATAAAAACATTAATTAATTGTATAAAATTCCAAATCTCAAGTAAACTTTAACTTATTAAACCCTAAATGAACCATTGAAATGATATAAATATTTAAGTCTATCTATTATATACATCTCTTTCAAGGCATAATTTAAACCCTAAATTATACATCTTTTACAATTACATAATAACATATTTAAAATATAAATAAAAATCTAAACCCAAAACCCTAACCCGACCCTTAAAACTCTAAACCCTAAATCCCTAACTCTTAGCCACTAACGTCTAACCCCTAAACTCTTAACCCCTAAACCTTAAATCTCGACCAACGTCCCTTAATTAAACCATAATACCTAATCCATAATCCCTAAATCCATATATATAGTAGTCCCTAAACCTTTAAATATGAACCCCTAAACCGGCCTTAAATATTAAATTTATCATATACTCTAAACTAATTAAAAACCCTAAACAATTTTATTATTATCTTTTACAACTACATAATAACATATTTTAAATATAATAATAATCTAAACCCAAAACCCTAACCTGACCCCTGAAACCTTAAGCCCCTAAATCCCTAACTCTTAACCCCTAGCTAACATCTAACTCCTAAACCCCTAACCCCTGAGCCTTAAATCCCAACCCTTAATTAAACCATAATCCCTATTAATCCATAATCCCTAAATCCATAAATACTCCCTAACTAAAACCTTAAAATATGATCTCTTAAACCGACCTTAAATCTTAAATAAAATTATATACCCTAAATTGAAAACCCTAAACTATAGTGATAATTAATTCAATATTTTAAAATTAATAATATCTCTTTTACGATTATATAAGAAATTTTTTATTATATAAATTAAAAAATAATTAGTAACCATGTACCCAAAAAATTTTAAAATTATTTTAACTAATAGTCTTTTAATTTTTCCATGTGTTTTATTTCAAATTATTTCCACGTGTTATTTTTTTCTGAAGATTTTAAATATTTAATTAGAAATAAGTTCAATTTTAAATAATTAATATAAATAATAAATCAATTAAACACCGCTAAATCCCCGAAAGCGCAAAAAAAGGTGTAGTTTTGGCTTAGGTTTTTTGCGGCGCTTTCTAAAAAACGCCGCTAAATCTCCGAAAGCTCACAAAACGGCGTCGTTTTGGATTAGGTTTTTTGCGGCGCTTTCCCAAAAACGCCGCTAAAGCCCTGAGCATTAGCGGCGCTTTCTTAAAAACGCCGCTAAATCCCCGAAAGCTCACAAAAACTGCGTCGTTTTACATTAGGTTTTTTGCAGCGCTATCTCAAAAACGCCGCTAAAGCCGTGAGCATTAGCGGCGCTTCCTTAAAAATGCCGCTAAATCCACAAAGCTCACAAAACTGCATCGTTTTGGATTAGGTTTTTTTGCGGCGCTTTCTCAAAAACGCCGCTAAAGCCCTGAGCATTAGCGGCGCTTCCTTAAAAATGCCGCTAAATCCACAAAGCTCACAAAACTGCGTCGTTTTGGATTATGTTTTTTGCGGCGCTTTCTCAAAAACGCCGCTAAAGCCCTGAGCATTAGCGGCGCTTCCTTAAAAACGCCGCTAAATCCACAAAGCTCACAAAACTGCATTGTTTTGGATTAGGTTTTTTGCGGCGCTTTTTAAAAAACGCCGCTATTGCTTATTGTTAGCGGCGTTTTCCAGGAAGCGTCACTAATGCTCGATCTTTAGCGGCGTTTTTTATTCAAACGCCACTAAAAACGCTGCTAAAAGCCCGTTTTGGTGTAGTGCGGAATTCATGCAAACGATTTTCGAACATTATTACTTTAGGTGGCAATGATAGGATTGATGTAATCAATGCCATGACACCCACTTTGTACTAACACCATTCTAGCTAGGCGGCTTGAAACTCATGCATGGTGCAACAGATTTCACCATCTTAATTTATCCATCTCTAAATTTATAATAAAAGTCCCTAGAACTAGAAGAAAGAATTAAAGGGATCGAGAGAGGGCTGGTACGTTCACATGGAAGCACGTGGGGGCGTGATGAGTCCCACGCTGAAGGCTCTAAGTTGATAAACTTTATGAAATACTTATTAGAAATTGTACGGTGCGACCTACACCATGCCCACGAAGTTCGACATTAGGGTTTTCCCCCCACTTCCCCCTCCGTGGAACATGGCAGGTCTGGATCATATGTCAATCAAGTGGGATGGGATCCAAAAGTCAACAATCGTATCTCACTTGTCCAATAAAATAAATTGTTCCACACCACAATCCACGATACTACTACCCGACATCTTCTTCATTGAACATGTTTGACCTCTAACCAACCCCAAAGATAATTAATGGTAATTATTATCCCCTTCAATTTTCTTTTATTTTCGTTTCAATGCAATCACGTTGTTGCCTGGAAGTCTCGTTCTAAAGTCCACTGCCTTGGTTCTCATCTGGTTCTTCTCGGTGCAAATGAATTACGTGTCAAACGGTGGTAGCCGTATTTTCTTGACTGTTTATGACAGAACGTAATAATATTCCAATTGAGAAATTATTCATTTTGTTTTTTTTTCTAGGAATCTTATTTTTACGTTAGTTGTAATATTCTTTTTCTTTTATTATTATTCTTTAAGATTAATCTTTTGTTTTCTTGTAAATGTAGCATTCAATCATTTTACCTTGTTGTGAAGATATTATTGTTTATTGTTCTTGACAAATAAGTTAAAAAATGGATTTAAGAAATTAGATGCATTACGCATTGGAAAAGGAAATTATGGTCATGTTTTTCTGTGTATTTTTACTTGGAAATTCTGAATTGGATTATTGAAATGAAACAGCAATAAGAAAAAATAATGAAGTTTGTGTACGTTTACTAACCCTCTCCCATAACAAAGTACAAAAAGATATAAACATGTAATCTCCACCTAATCCCCCAATTAAAGAACATTGAGAAAAAAATAATAATAACAAGGAAATTGGGTTCAATAAAGAAGTCGTCTCTAAATAATTTACGGGGAAAAAAACCTACTGATCTATTGACTGCTGCTTGTGGTGTTGGCATTACTTGTCGTTGTTGGAAGTGTTGCTGCTACTATTTGGGTGAGCACCACCAATAATGGAGGTGATGGCAGCAGCGAGGGCGGCGGTGAAACTGGGATCAGTGGTGATAGCAGCAGTGGCAGCGCTTACTTTGTCAGCCAGCGTGGGAAGCTGAGGCTGCTGCAATTGTGGGTGGCCCAACTGTGAAGACCCCATGTCTTTAGACAACTGCAGGCCTGAGAATTTTGACTGATTAAACGGTGGTTGACCAAAAGCTTGAGGCAATTGAGGGGCAGAAAGTGAGGCTAAGTTTTGGGGTAGGCCGGAAAAAGGGCCATCGAATTGGGGAGGCGGTCTTTGGAATTTAAGAGGATTGGGTGATTGAGTAAGGTCCAATGTTACAGTTGGGAATGGAGCGGAAGCTGAAATGGTTGCCATGCTGGAGGATGGAAGGATGGTCCTGGCAAGCAAATTTGGGTTCATGATCCCGTCTGCACTGGGCATTGACCCTGAAAGCAACATGCTAGCTGCTGCTGATGTTGTTGATGCCATTGCCATGGCAGCTGGAGGAAGTGGGTGATTGTGGTTGCCCTCGTATGTTGTTATCAATATTGTTCTATCTTCAGCGCAGCGTTGAACCTGATCATCACCGTGAATATACCAATCAGTTTCTGGCCTTGAAACAAATAAATCTAGGCAAAGTTCAAAACAAGAGATCATTGAAAAAGATTGAAACGTACTTGTTTTCGGACAGGACAACCAACTGCCATGGTGCATCGGTAATAAGCTCGAGGACAGGGGTTTCCTTTCGCCATCTTTTGTCCATATTTTCTCCATTGACACCCATCACTGATCTGTATCAGATTAACAAATCAATAGATTAGTTTCCAAACAATTTAACAATAACTTCATATCCATCGATTGGAATCTTCACAATAACATACCATGGGAGCTTCCGATCGAGCTCGAACAGAAACACGAGCTTTCCTCATGGTGGCCTCTGTAGATTGTTCAATTGGCTTTGCGGGATTCAGCTTTTGGGCTTTGTTAGGACCCCAGCCATCAGATTCTGGGCTTTCTTCTCTCTTGCCAGCCCGCTCCTCCTGATTAAACTGAGAAATTTCATTTTTGCCTTTGATAGAATCCTTGGATGCAACTTCTACGTTGTTCGGAGGAGACCCTGAACGCGTTCTTTCTTCTGATGAAGGATGAGTCATCTCATCTGTCTCAGCTGTGCCTGAATGTGGGACTAGTTCCATAAATTGTCTAGGCACTACCACCTCATCTTTTTTAACTTCGGATTTCACTTCTTGAATCTGAATCCATCCAAGATATTTTATGTCACCAATTTGAATAACAACTGATACTATTATGTTTTGCTCAGTTCCTATGATCCTAAAAAGAATACAAACGTGAGAGAAGAATTATAAAATCACCTCATGTTCTTGGGTGCTTTTGGCTTCACGGTTCCTGTGTTGTTGCATTAAGGTGACAAGGTGCATCTGGAGAGCAGTGTAGTTGTTGCTGACATGACTAATCATGTTTCTTAACTTCTGATTTTCTGCATTCACACGTTTGAACTCAGCTTGTAATTCCGCCAGCTGAAATCAAGTGAAAAAATTGTCATTCAGTGGGCGAAGATTCCTTGGGCATATATGTAGCTAGCTTGACGATTCATATAGAACCAAAAGCAAGAAAAAAAAATGTTTCACGTTTAGAGACATCCTCGTACCGCATTCTTTTCTCGCTTATCCTCCGTTTCCGATGATTTACCACCATCAACCGTAAGAAGATGCAACCCAGTCTATAGTTAGAAACAAAACAAAAAAAGCTTCATCGTCAATAATCTAGTCCAACTGTAAATTAATTGCTTTTTAGGATTTTTTTAAAAGAAGAATAAAAAATAAAACACTTACATTTACATCCAAATGATCAGAGCTTGGACCGTCTCTACCATGAGAAGTAGTCTCCGTCTTGACGGTGACAGTACCGGTTTTCTTTTCATCAACAACCCCGTGTTTCTTATCGGAGAAAAAGTCGACCTCATCAACCGCCACCCGGTTGTCATCGGAGGCAGGTGAGGAGGAAGAGGAGGTTCCAGGGCGGTCCTCCCTGGAGCCAGCAAGGCTAACAGGGAACTGTAACATGTCTGGGTGCTGTTTTAACCGGAAGACTGGTCCAGCGGTGGAATTAGTTTTGTTGTGGAAGAAACTAGACACAGGATCAGAATTACCAAGGGTAAGGCCCCATCCCTTCTCCATAAATAACCTAACAACTGTAACAAGACTTGAACCAGATCAGAGAGACCAAATTAAAGATGGGGAGTTGAAAGAAGAAAAAGAAAATGGAGAGATGAGAATTGGGAAGGTGTTTAATATGTGTTACAAAGTCTTTCAAGTCTTCTTTCCGGTGCAAAGGGGTCGCCAATAAAAAGGGGTTTGGAACGTAGACCAGATAGCTGGAGTATACATATTACAATTTTGGATTTTTCATAATTTGACGGATTTTATTTTCAATAATTTTTACGTCAGATGGTGCGTCAGCTTGCCATCTGGCAAGTTGAATCCCACCTTTCATTTTCACCCTGAGACACTAAATATAGAAAGGCCAAGGCAACGACGAGTGAAATAACTAAGAAACGGATACACCACTTTCTTTAGCCCATTACCCTTTCGGCTTCTCGGACAATTGACCAAAAGCTAATTCGGATTTCTGTTCATTTTTTTTTATTTCAATTTCAAATTTTGATGACATTTAATTAGCAACTTGATAGTTTTTAACTTAAAAATAATTTAAATTAAAATTATTCCAGAAAGTAATTAAAGTTCAAAAATTAATCTATTTATAGAGTTGTAAAGGAATTGAATTTGAATGAATACATCTTTATTTATGTTTGTTTGTTTATTTTTAATCTTTAATAATTTCAAAACTTTTATTCGTATTCATTCATTTAAGTTAAACAAACAATGAACATGTTCCAATTGAACATGTTCCCAAATAATTTTCATAAATAATACAAGCAAACAATAAATAGAATTATAGACGTATATATTTTATTTTTTAGATAGAAAATAATCAAATATATACTAATGCAACAATAATGAGACTTAAATGATTTATTAAATAAACTTTAGACACATATAAACAAGATTGCTCATAAACATAAATGAAATAAATAAATTTTGTTTATGTCCGCTTCATTTAATAAATAAATATCAAATTATTATCCATGTTTGCTTATTTAACTGCGTAAATAAATAAAAACCAAACTATTCATCGAATAATCTATTATTTTACGACTCTACTCATATATCAACATTGGACAGCATTTTATATAACTCAAATTTGAGCAGAGCATCCTATTCATACATAAACTTTAATTTAATATGCAATTTGATATATGAACTTTGATTTAGTGCAATTATATATATGAAACTCGAATCATGTTTTTTATATATACATGAAACTTTGACTTTGATTTAATTGTACATATTTAAAGAATTGAATGAATAAATTTATTTTTATATCAGATTAATTTAATTGTTTATGTATGTAATATCTCAACATAAAATTATATTAATTTGATAATATTATTAGTGATTTGTAAAAAATGAATCAAATTAAAATTTTATATATAGAACCGTATAAAAAAATTTAGTGTATAATTTTAATATTTATCCTAATATTAAATGATTGAAATTATCGAGAGTAAAAAATCATAAAGTAGTCCATGAATAAATGTTTGGATAAGAAGTTTTTTTATTAGAATTGAAAAAAATAAATTTGTTGTCAAACGTAATTAATTATTAGTAGTTTTGTAGTTGTTAGAATAATAATAATAATAATTGAAAAGTAAAAAATAGAGAGACGGTAGGCGGGTGTGGACGAGAGAGCTTAGGACCGAAAATACGGAGTTATTGCGTCAAGAAAGAGTTTTGACTCCCTTCCTTTGTAAATTTAAAGTAAAACAAAACAAATAAGGGAAGAAATCCGTATATTATTAAATACACCGCCCGAAGGGCGCGGCGCCTTCCACGTGATTAATTTTACAAGCAAATGTTACGCCACGGAAATGACACCATATGTCATCCACCTTATTCCATATTCAAGCAACCAAACTTCAAATTCACGATTTTATTTTGAACGGACTTACAATTTTTATATTTAACTTCAACTAAGAACCAAATTTAAAACTACCCATACAGAACTTCAATCAATTTAATTTACAGCCACGGAGAAATGAATGGAGCTCCAAGCCAAGTCAACGAATTTGACGGATGGCGACCCGGTGGGGCCGTGGCTTGCTCTGTCGTTGGCCCTATCATGTAGCGTCAGACTCTCACGTTTCAGTATGTTGACTGTATACCCGTGGGAAAGAGTCATTTATTTATTTTATTACTTGCAGTTTCGCCTGGTGTAAACAGTAGCAGGACCATTATCATTTTTAATTAGCTTCCAAAATTTAATATTTTAAACAAAAATCACTCAAAAGCGAAAAAGTCTACAATTAAAATGTTCAAATAAAGTACAACACTTTTTTTTTTTTAATTTGGATGTTGTGACTTGCCCTTCAAAGCTTAGTCTAATTTGTTATTTTAAGAAATTGAATGAATTTTCTTCTTTTCTACATTTTAATAATATTCGAGGTTCCATTGGTAAACTTATGATAAAATATTGAAATTTTATTTTATTTTATTAACATCAATAATTGCTTTGATGATAATATTTCGGACGAACAAATTTGCCCAAGATTTGGAATATTCTATGGCATTTAAAGTTTTCTTTTTTTTACATTGCAAAACAGGATTATATAATAAGGTAGGAATAGGGTTGTTTAGAACTCGAATTTATAATATGATGTGAATCAAAATTTTATTAATTATTATTATCTTTTTTATATATATGTATTTATTAAAACCATGTATATAAATGATAAATAAAAAATATATTAAAAAGCATGTTTATAAAAACCCAAACGGATCATTATATTTTAAAGCATGTCTTGACTGCTAAATTAAATAAATTCTAAATCAATTTTCAATTTTGGTTAGCTGTTTATCATTTAATTTAGTTTTTTTTTTTGAATTACAATAATAGGCAAAGTCTGAACAATCAATACGAATAGTACAACTTGAACCCAGATTACTAATAATAATAATAATAACTTTGGTAATTCCGAAACTTATGAGTACTTGGCATATAAAATTTTGGTTTAATATTTGTCCCTCACATGAATTTATAAAAAAATATATTATAAATTTTACGATAACATTAACTTTGGTTAAACATGTAATACGATATATATATATATATAAATGATCTTTTGTAATTGTATAAATTAAATTTTGATTAAATTTAAATTTTACCAATCAGTAATATTTTATCCCTATATTATCATTTTACACTTCATACACAAACAATTTCATTCATCCAAAAAAAGAAAGTAAATGAATATATACAAATTAAAATTTATATAATTGAATAAATAAATAAGTCTACAAAATTTTATACTGTTACAAGCTTACGAATTGGGAATGGGATGTAATAGCTAAAATTCAAACCATGGACTTTGAGGTGTAAATATAAAATTTTAACCATTGTTGTAAAAATGTCATGTCAACTATTGAACCAATTAAAATTTAATCAATATAATAATATTAAATCAAAAATCATATATTATATTATACATTAGATTAAAATTTAACATAAAATTAAGATTTAGGTAAAAGACGACTCAGAAAAGAACAAAGTAGTGGCTGCAGATTCAAATATTACATGAATTAGGTGCATGGTTTGATTTATTGATCACTTAGTACTGATACATTAAAAGACCAAAAATACTAAAAGACACATTGAGCTAATTTTTTTTTTTGAACAAGCCCCTATAGTTTGATTTATATTTAAATCGGCCCTTATATTAAGAGTTTTGTTTAAGGATATCCAAGTTAAAGATTAAGGATTTATTACTTGTCTGAGTGTAAAATAAAAGTATAAGGACTTATCAAACAAAATGACAAAAATTAAAAGCTTATTTTACTATACTAGCCTATATTTAATTTTTCCATATATAATCACACCTATTGATGTCTCGTATTTTGAATACGGCAGACGGCAGAAGGGTTTTTTGCAACCTCCAGTGACGACCTTGTTTTGCATTTTTCTCTTTTAGTTACTTTATGATTACCTTTGAAAATGGATGGAACATGTTGAATGAAGGGCCAAAAGTTAATGACTAAATCGAATTGTATCCCAACTTATACATAGAAAAAACTAGTTTCCTTTCTTTACGCTGCGATGCTTTCAACAACTTTAGCATCCAACAATGAAAACATAAACAAGAAAGGACGTCGACATGTACTACGTTTTCTTCTGAATTTTCTTCTTTAGCCAAAACCATGTGTTTGGACTTGGAATTCATGTAACACTGCCAAACTAGTTCACATGCATTGACGTTGTCCTATTTAGAAAGGTTGCTTTTTTTTACCATGCACCACATATTTATATATTTCTTTTTTGAACATAAGATAGGAGATAGGGGTTTATCACATGTTTAACCCTATAGAAGACTTGATATCAATTTTCTTTTTCGCTCCATCAGTGATTTACTGTTAAAATTCATGTTTTAAAAATTATAATGTTTCTAATGAGTCTTAACTCGATGGGCATGTGTATTATCCTCCTATTAATAGGTGGGTAATTTTAATTATCGTATCAAAAAGAGTAGATATGATCAAAACCTATAATAAAATTATTCAAAAAAACTAAGTTTAATTTTTTATTGATTTTACATAAAAAAATTAAAAGATAATAGTATAATTTAGATAGATGAATGTGAATATTAAAATGTTTAATTAGTAATTTATTTTGACGAATTAATTAATGACAGCTATTTTTGATATATCGCAAAAGAACAGGCACTGGATGCAGACGTGAGGGAGGAAAAACATACTGATAACTCACCAATTTTTTTCTCGGTTATGGCAAACCTAAGTTGAAGTCAAATTTCAGTTGTTTAATGTAACTGCTAATTTAGGTTTTTAATAAGGTCAAAATATGCTGTTAGTCCCTGTAATTTGGAAAGATCTGAATTTTAATTCGTGTACTTAAAAAGTTAAAAATTAACTCCTCTTACTTTTTCTAATTTAAAAAACTCAATCCTACCGTTAACACTTTTAGTATTTTCTATCAAAATCTAATCAATTTGGTATGTTGATTAAACTATTCTCATATGATGTTGTATACAATTGTCAAAAAATAAACACGTTAAGTTGACAAGTTTTGATGGAAATTACCAACAAATGTAAAGATTGGATTAGAGTTTTTAAATTAAAAAAGTAGTAGGAGGGTTGGAAGTTTAACTTTTAAAGTACAAAGACTAAATATAAAATTCTAGAGAAGTACAAGGTTAATATCATATTTTAACCTTTTAATATTATTCTAGATGCATGTGATTGCTATGATCATTTCCTTAAATTTCTAATTTTCTGATACATGACAAAATAAAATATATAAAGAGAAATCGGGATTGAATTTTCTCAAGAATTAGATCTAAAGTTGATGAATTTTGAAGTTAAAACCAGTTGAGACGTTTTCCCAATATTAGGAGCTTTTCAAGTCAAAAAATATTTAGTAGCAGTCAACGGATGTAGGTAATAAAAATTAACCTTTCCCTCTGTTCAAACATCAACGACGACACCCCCCACGTTCCTCTTCAGTCCTCCCACCAAAAACTTTCTTGGTCCTCTTTTGCAGCTTTTAAAGATACATATATTATGATAAAAGTGAACCAATGAATAATGGATACAAGGAAGCTTAAGATAATTAATTAATGAAAAATAATAATTTATGACTTTTGATTTACCTGTTCTAGAACCATATGCCCGTCGACGCTAAACATTTCAGGACAATAGTTGAATCTATAGTAATAGTATTAATATTAATATTATTACAGTTGAATTTACTAATAATGTTAATATATATATATGTTGCTTGGTCTAGGGTTTGGTTACAGGTTAAGGTAGCAAGAAAGCATGTCAAATGTCAATGCCCCTTCACACTAAACTATCCAAATTTCCAAAAACCCAAAATTAAAACAAAATCAACATTGGAGAATAAAAACAAATTTGACTGTAGATTTTTCGTTGACTATCTGGAGCTAACTGCGTGGCTCAATATTAAAGGCCCAAATAAGTCTAAACTACTAATATTTTATTTCATATTTAAAAAAAAAAAGCATACATGAAACACGGCAAAAATAAAATAAAAACTGTTAACGTCCCGTAATTCAAACAGCCAGCCATTCCATGAATACAAGTTTGCCTGCTGCAGTTTTCTATTACATATACACACATTAAAAATCTATTTTATTTTTATTTTTATTTTTATTTTTAAATTTAAGGATTGAAAATAATTGATGAATTGAAAGCCGGGGGGTGGGGGGGCCGGGGGGAATTCATTCAGCCATTATTTATGCGTGGTTAAACCGTGTCTCTCTTAATTTCAAACCCTTTGGGATCGATTTAGTATTATTTAATGGGGTCATCGTTAATTTGTCAAAATAACCAGCAAATTAACTTGATTAGTCCTCTTGTGGTTGTATTGTGCATAAGAAAGAGACGATGGATTTGAAAACCCACCTGTTCTTGATGTTTTCATTCTTGTTTTAAGCAGGAATTCTCCAATGAGTAGGTATCCCTATTTATTAATTAATAGGAAGAAAGAAATTGGATGTTGATTATGAGATTAGTTTTTCCTTTTGGCGTTGAGTTATCAATTAATCAAATGAGGATGTATGATTAAATACTGATAAACATATCAAATCAAGACTCATGCTTAGGATTATACAGGAGATAAGGAGTGGCATTAATATAAGCAGAAAATAGAGAAGACAAACAACAAGTAAAGACCAAAAATAGTTGATGAGATGCATTAATTAAAAGATCAATCACCCACATTGTCTTGACTCAAAATTTGGATTAGTATGATGCCATTTGACAATAACATGTTTCCCTTAAATTTGGCAGCTAATCGTATTTTAATTATCCTTCTCCGTCAATCCCAACCCCTTAATCGAGGAAAATCAATTGATTCCAGCTATATATGTATGAGAAACAAAGATCGAGGGCTAATACCGGTGAAGTTGAAATTTGGAAGTGAAGGTGGTCAGTGGTGGGTGGCGGGGATTCCAGTCAAACCAAAATATGGGCCATTAGACTTTTTTCATAGTGAAGGGTGGACTCTTAAAAGAAAAGAATTTAAAAAGGACATTCCACATTACTACTTATATGGATATACCTCAAGAGACCTTTCACACATACGCTACTTTTTAACCATTCCATTTCTGGTAAATGTTTCAAAGAGGACTTGTACTATATTTATATTAATAAATTAATAAATTAGTTATTGCACGTTAAATTAAAAAAAATTAAATTAATTTTTTAATTAAGAATTTACCTATTTATCTATAAAAATTATACGTTTAATTATTCTGTCAATTATGTTAATTTTTAACAGTAAATATTTTAAAAAAAATAATTAATTTATTATTATCCAAAGATTTCTCCGGTAAACTTTTTCTTCGAAATTGAATGTCACATTTTGATTATTGGCCTTAAATTTGTATGGGAGAAGTGAATAAAATTTACACAGAGAGTATAATGATTCGTCACAGCTAATGCTGGTTTCACAGCCTTTTCAACTCATCCCATCTTGTCAATGTAACTTCTCCCTAGATAGCTTTTACATTTGACGATTTAAATTGGGGCCAAGAAATATATTAAAAAAAAGGTGTATATGTTTGACAAATAGGGAATAAATTTCACAGGATTTTATTTTAAAACATGATCTGTCTTTTTCGATGACAGTTCTGGTTATTCGTCAAATTTCAAGGTTTCTAATTTCTTCCATACCCTTCTTCATTGAACCTAGTCTCTAATTAAATCAGCCATGACCTAATTTCACAAATATTTATTGAATGGGAAACGTAAAAAGAGTGTTCATTCATTTTCAAGTATCAACCAGCTACCCATATATATATATAATTTAGAGGTGGGGGCAAAACAAATATAAATATGAGCCCAAGTGATGCAAAAGGGCCTTTGTTGATACTTGATGGACCATAGAGAAGTTCAGGTTCACATGGACATATAGGCTTACCTTAACAAAGACGATAATAATAAAATAAACTGTTATTGGGCATTTGAGCTCTTAGTGTTGCATATGTTGTATGCAAATGATACTTTTAATCCTATCCAATTTTATATTATGATCCATGATGTTACATTTTATAATAAGCTTATCGAATGTTAGTTTTAAGCTTTCGAAATGCAGATAAGAAACGAAGACTTGGTAAGACAACGGTAGACCAACAGAGATGAGGAAGTGAGGCCAGCGAATAAAGATGAAGAGGAGAGGCGGAGACCGACAAAGAGAGATGACAAGGAAGGGAGAACGACTGTTATTCAACTAATTGATGAGAGTGAAGAGGAGAAGGGAACATGTCTTATGGGATAAACATCAAGAAGACATTTTCCTTAAGAAAGTATTGGTTTAACTTGTGTTTTAGAGAATGTTTTCTTTTGAAAATTTATTTTCCGCTAAATAAGCACCATAAAATAATGAAAATATTTTACGAAAAATATTTTACTGACAAACAAACGAACATTTAGATTTTCAAAGTTTCAACCATCTCTTAATTTTAAATTCTTAAATAATGTCAATATGTCACAATACAATGTGTAATCTTATTGTAACTTATTTTAATTTTAAATTTTAAAATTTAAACTAATTTATCCTTTGTTTTGATTATTTTAATCAGTTTAGACAAAAAAATCAAAATAAAATTTAATTAAAATTAAAAACAAAAATATTTTCTTAATAGTGAACTAGAAAGTCCCATACTTTGAAATTATAATTATTTACTCTAATGTTTTATTTATTAGCATATTAATTATCATTGCAATTATTATTGATGATACAATCACTTTTTAGGAATTAGCATGTTTGTGATTTATAAATTTAATTCAACATCATATTTTTATTTTTTTAATATATAATTTGTAATAAAAAATAAGAATTATAATAATTGATAATAATTTTATGAAAAATGAAATTAAAAAATATTAAAAGAAAAAAACTTTTTTAAAAGATATTTTATTACAATAATAATTTAGTAAAATATACTCTTATTTAGTCTTATATTCCTTCAACCAAAAACTGGTGAAAGTATTATGGAAGCCCTCTTTTAAGAGTCAAATTGCATTTTGCTCCTTTTACTAAAAAAATAGGCAAATTAGTCCTTATATCTTAGATCAAAGAGCAAATTGATCCATTGTGTTAAAAATTTCATACATTTCTATTGTTAAAAATTGGAATGGTTGACAGAATAACCAACCAATTACATCTGGCGTATCAAGTGCACATTATTCTGACATGTAGTGACTAGATTTTAATAGTCTAAATGGAACAAAGTACTAATTGATTTAACATATAAGAACTAATTTACCCATTTTTAATAGAACGATAAAATACAATTTGACTCTTAATAAAAGAACTTTCATGGTACTTTTACCGCCAAACACCTGATATTATGTTCATTCAAATAAACCAAGTAAGGCAATGTAATACACCAAATATATCACCCATATGAACCAAAGAAAGCAATGTGACATACTATCACGAAACATAATCTTACATCCTGTAATAAATATCATTTACTTAATTTGTGTTTGGTTTTTAACTCAACTTTCAACAACCCAGATATGAAAAATTAAGATGCCAAACACTTGCAATAAAGTATGCGTGCAGTCTTGTTTCCTTCTCCAACTCCACGGTGAGCTGCCATTACTATTAAAAGATCTACCATGTGGGACCTGAGTTCTTAATGTTGTCCATCACCCAATATGGTGTTATTACAACTTCATAAAGATGGTGGAAGTATGTAGCCACTGGTCTCAACCTAAAATCCTGTCGTGCTGTAAAAATTTGAGTCCTTGCTCCGTTTCACCAACCCTGGTTTAATATGGTAGAAAAGTAGCATTTACTTGGCATATGGCAAATGACAATGGGAAGCTTTACATTCCTTAGAAACTTCGATTGTGAACACTTAACGAACAAGTATGTGCCAAGGAAAAAAACAAAAGTAACTCGTATGATTGCAACAATCAATTAAGCATTGGCGATAAGGCATGCAAAACAATATATGTAGGCAATGACAAGAAAAGTGACAAAACCAGAGTGGCTTCCCAACCTTTATTTTTTACCGAAAGCTGAATTAACCAATAAGCAGAAAGGAATTTAAATGGTGGCTGCCACATGAAGAAAGAAAAAAGCAAACACTCTGATTGGGTTTTACTTGAAAAGGACGTCATTTTGAAGATGCCACAAAAATCAGCCACGCAATGCGTCAAAAAGGGGTCTAACAAAAGCAATTACAATGAAAAAGGTTCATAACCAGCTGACCAACCAACCAACCAACCAAGTTATGACAAGGAAGGTTGGGTTTGTGAAAAAATATGAGTTGGGCAGATCGGTTGGGTTTATTAGGTTTCTGTCTTCCCTTCTCTCAACTAAATTCCAACTGCACCAATCCTTTTGCCTTGTCTTGCACCCATAATAAATCCAAGAACTGGAACTAACCATATCTACTAGTTTAGGTAACAATGTTCCTTTTATGGTGGATGCAAGAATCAGTTATCCATCGTCTGATTGTTGAGTGTTCTGTTAGGCGCTTAGATCATGTTCTTTTTTTTGACAAGTAGCCATTGCATGCAACTTTTTCAAACTATCTACTTTGCGCAAAGGGTGAATAGAACCCTAAATAAGTATATAACTTAACTAGTTCATGAACCGTTGAGATATAATAGCACAAGTAAGAGTTTCCTTAATTAAACAGCTGGTCTATGAAGTACTATGGATTAAATTGAAGTAATTAATTAGTGTTAAAAACTTAGAACACAACTAATTAAAGCTAGGAATATACCATTTACAAGGGACCTCTCATTGTCCCAACGAACTAGCACCGCACCCTAAGCATGCGGCTCATGTGAGAACACAACAGTATGATTCGTGGCTAAGCTAGCTAACCAAGTAAGCAACCCGCAAAAGCATTTAATCCAATCTTCTTTTGCCACGTGGAATGCTCTGGTCTCAAGATAGAAAGAAACGGCGGCCGCCCCATTGGTCACAAACCTCCAACATGGTGCTGTTAAGAAGCATTCTTTTTCCTTTTTGCATTAAAGCCAAACCTTTACCAAACTAAAGAGTAAAGCCTCAAATTTTGTATATAAATGCTTGGTACCCAACTCGCCGAACTATTCGACTCTCCAAACTGAAACTCAATTTTCACATTCCTTTCCAAGCTTTTCCACCTCTCAAATGGATTGGACCCGCGGTAGAACCATTGGCCGCGGCTCCACTGCCACCGTTTGTGTCGCCACTGTTGACCAATCCCGTGTATTTGCTGTTAAGTCCTCTGAGCTTTCGCTGTCAGAATCTCTCAGAAAGGAACAGAGGATTCTGTCTACGTTAAGCTGCCCTCATGTCGTAGGATATAAAGGGTGTGACATTTCATCCGAGAATGGTAAACTTCTATACAATCTTTTCCTGGAATATGCCCCTAGAGGCACCGTCATGGATGCAATCCAAAAGCACGGTGGTTACCTTGAGGAGGCCACGGTTCGATCGTACACTCGTGGGATTTTACTTGGCCTTGAATTCCTGCACTGTCGAGGGATAGTGCATTGTGACATCAAGGGCCAGAATGTTTTGGTTACAGATGACGGGGTGAAAATCGCTGACTTGGGTTGCGCTAGGCGAGCTGATGAGGCGTCGAGTGCCTCTTGGTCCATTGCTGGTACCCCTGTTTACATGGCGCCAGAGGTGGCACGCGGCGAGCAACAAGGGTGCTCGGCTGACGTGTGGGCACTTGGGTGTACGGTCATCGAGATGGCCGCCGGACGATCACCATGGCCTGACGTCAGTGATCCTGTTTCTGCATTGTACAGGATCGGATTCTCGAGTGATGTGCCGGAAATACCAACCAACATTTCGAATCAGGCACAGGATTTCTTAAGCAAGTGTTTGAGGAGAGACCCCGCCGACAGATGGTCGGCAACACAACTTCTTTCACACGATTTTGTAGCGGAATCGAAGTTCCCGGTGAAGGAAACTGACGGTTCTAAATCGGAGACACCCAACAACGTATTGCATCCAAACATATGGGATTCCATGGAAGAGTTAGAGACAGTTCATATTCCTTCCAACAAGCCTATCATGGAAAGGCTACGACAATTGGGTGAAGACAATCTTGTTTTGTCTTCAAAAATACCCAACTGGGAATGCGATGAAAATTGGCTGACAGTGAGAAGCAATAGCAATTTGGAAGTAGAAAAACTGCCTAGCACTAGCAGACAGGACAGTAACCTTTTACGTGCCGATGAACCCACAAGCAGTTGTGGAGGATACACGAGTAGGACGAGCGAGGATTTTGAGATACTCGTTGATTGCTTTCTCACAAAGATTAGGAGGCAAAATACTAGGATCACTAACAGTGATAGTGTTGAGAGCAGGAGTAAAACGGGTTCTTTTGCAGCTAGTAGATATATGATTTACATCTTATGTATAAATTTAAATTACTCTAATAATAATTATTTTATTAATCCGATTTTTACTGCTTTTCGGTCTCTTTTAATGAATTTGAGTTTTATAAGTATGTTCGAAGAAAGTAACTGAAATAGACAATAAATCCAAGATTTTGAGAACTTATAAATTTTCATAGACATTCGTGTTTGGTCAGATCATTTGATTTTACCCTACAGTTATACATGCTCATCAACTACCGTACGTCTCTCCATCATCTATAATTGTTTTTTCCACCATGTTAGCTCACGGGTGAAATGAAACTCGAATATTTATCAATTTCATTTTTATTTTTGCCTTCGCCATGTGAAACGAGAACTTCATATTCTCCATCTGATCATACATTCGAAGTATGGACAAGCAGGCGAATCGTTGTAGTATAATCTGCATGGCTTAATTGTCTAACCACAAATTTCCTAGACTGATAATTTGTTTATGTAGACAAATATTTAATTCATCATGTTAGAAAATATTTTGTACAAGAAGAAAACTTTTATTAGACTATCAAACTAGCTAGCTAGCAAATTCCTCAGTTGCTTCTTTGTTTTGTGTCTGCGAGATGCTTGAGCTCTGATAGGCTCCTTCCTAGCTGCAAAGCTCCCTTCATTTCAAGAATTTCTCCATTGTCTCCTCTCTCAACACCTTTTTTCATTGGCGTTTGACATTATGCTTTCTTCAATAATCTTAAAGAAGCCAGCGTTGCTACAATACATCTCAAACAGTACTATTCTAAATTTCCAAATTTGGCCCGTGATGGAGTTCACTATGGACTATTTGGTTGAGCTTCGATCGAAGGGTGTTTGAGAATAAAGATGCCTCTAGTGGTGAGTTGCTGTTTCTGGTTAAGCTAAGAGCCCTTGAATGGGTTAAGGCTATTGAGAACAAGGAGGTCCGTGATAGACTGATAGTGAAGGGTGGTGGATTTATCTGGGTACCATCACTAGCGGTATGGCTTCTAAGTTACTGAGCACCGTTTATTGGGATCCTCCCCTTAGGGGTTGGCTAAAGTTTAATACGGATGGGGTGGCGAATGGCACTGGTAACGCTTGTTGTGGGGATACTACGCAGGCAATGATAATAGGGTGGTGGGGTTGTTCTGGTGCCCTTTTAATAGCAACAATCCTAATGTCACTAAGCTATGGGCCATCTTTCTTCATCATGGTTAAAGATCTCTCGTGAAGCTAATCGAATGGCTGACAATCTCGCTAAATCCGGTATTGATTTTTCTACGTTTTTCAATTCCTGGTGGGTAATATGCTTTGTCTATGGACTTCGTGTTGGTCTGTAACAGTTGTATTCTTAGCCAGTGTTTGTGATCTGTTCTCTTTTTTGGTCCCGATGTTGTCAGTGTTTATTATTATCTGGGCTGTAAACAGGGGAGGCAGGTGGTAGTTTGTAAATACACTGCCTTTACACTGCCTTTTAACTATGTCAGCTGATGTTTCTTTGTAATTTTGGTGCTGTAGTGATTCCTTAATGCTGGTGGTGCAAAAATTACGGTTTTTAGCCAAAAAATCTGCCAATGCACCTGCTACGCTGCATGAGAGTTCAATATATGCCATGGCTGCTGTATTGGGCTGAATTGGCTTTGAGAGGAATGAATTGTATTTATATTTCATAACAGGTCGCATTTCATTGGTACAACAAAGAGTAGAAAAAGTCTAATATTTGAAACTGCAAGGTTTGAACAAGAGGAGTTCCAGGCTTAAATTAGGCCGCTGGTCATCTGAAACCAAACTGCTGGATCTTTGCACCTGGGGTTCCTACTGCTGACTTTCAAGTTTCAACGGCAATAACCCTTAACATGTCTACACTCCGGAACTACCAAAATCACGTCTAACCTATGTAGTAGTACACTTTTAATGGTAATTTAGTCACAATTTTCATGCTGTGCACCATAAATTAATTCCCTCTATGTGGATTCAACAAGTGTTCTGGGATATTAGAATTCTGAAAAATCCAAATATAATCTTTAAATTGATATGCGCTGAATTCACGCCAAATCTTATTTAATTGTATGCTAATCGTTTCCATGGGAAAGTTCAGTATATACTTCACAATCAGATCATTGTTTTAGTTAGTGCTGTCGAATCTTGACAAAATCTCTCCTTGCTTGAATTACCCTTATTTTTCATGCTGACCAAAGTTACCAAAATACTCTTGCATTCCCTTCATATATATTTTTTTTTATCCAGAGACCTCATTTGTCTCTCAAGTTCCTTTCATATTCTTTTCTCAACACTTTCCATTTCGGACCAAAACTTACATTTTACTTGACATGTCCCAATTATCACGAGGTTGCAAAAATTTGTTGAAAGATGACCAATTGCATCTTCCAATATAAAGAATTATTTTCTTCACTCTGGAACAGGCAGCATCTGTCATCTACGGTATGCCATGAATACATGCATATGAAAGAGCCAGTTGTTTGCTAGGTCAAAAGTGAGTCACTACATAACGTTGAACCTGAAGCTGGGATTCCAATCAAATGCTAAAGCCGGTGCAGTTCCAACATAAAACCAAGACTTGCCGATATTCACGTCCTCTTGTGGCTAGCTATCATGTTTTAAAGCATGAATGTCCCAACGTCGTACACAGGGATGCCTCAAGATAAATTACAGATTACCACCTCTGGAATGCAATGGATACTAACTGGTTTCCTAGCAAATGTAATGATATTAGGCGACAATATCATCACCATGCCATTTCAATTAATTATTCTGTAGTAGCATGAAAAATTGAGGAGAAAAAGGCAGATTATGAAATTTTACTGCTTAGGTAAGACAGAACTCAATATCGAGCTAATAATGAAACACTCCAGGTAAGATAAAACATTAATAATTAATTCATGGTTGCACAAAAC
The DNA here is from genome assembly GCF_007990345.1 of Gossypium hirsutum. Taxonomy (NCBI): domain Eukaryota; kingdom Viridiplantae; phylum Streptophyta; class Magnoliopsida; order Malvales; family Malvaceae; genus Gossypium; species Gossypium hirsutum. The sequence goes on along the minus strand of NC_053428.1, from coordinate 17,094,782 downwards.
AAGCTTCAAACTACTTAAAATGAGTCTATGATATGGAATTTTGATATGCTATTATTAAATAGATCTAAATGAATCGAAGGATTTCAATTATTCAGTTACTCTTTGGCAATGCAGTCTTGGGCAATGTCATAGCTCTTGCCCGTAGGTTCAGAAATATTCCCCTGAAAAATGAATTTTGAAGGAATAAAAAATCACCCTATGAGTAACTATGTATATATTTTCATTGGAGGAAGTAAAGTGGGAAAGAAACAAAGTATTTACCAGCAAAATGCAACGAGGCTACTAAAAATGACACGGAACTGCAATGGCACGTACTGGTGATTTATCCATCCCACAACAGGCCAGAACTGCAATTTCATTCAGGTAGGTTCTAAGGTATATATGTAAGGGCAGAGGTCTCCTCTTTGTCACATAGATACAGATAAACTATTACTTTATTAGAACTCAAAGTGGGAAACAAAGTGATACCGTCCATGCAGTCATCTGTACTTTCGGATACTCCTGCTTGATCCTAGTTTTCACATGCATCCAGGGTCTTCCTGCATTTAAACTAGAAAGAAAAAGGAAAGATAAAGAAGCTATTCTTATTGTATACAAAGAGGAAGCAAGGAAACTAAATCATGTTCAATTGCCCTTCTTTAAATATTAACTAGTACTTTGACATATAGCTTTCCTTTTTAGAAAGAGTTCACTACAAATATTAAACTATCATCAAAATAAGTTATTTCCAAGAGAAGTAATTTAGGTTTGGTCTCATTGCCCCCCGAAGAATACGTTCGTAAGCTAACACCACTTACCCTCAACAACCACCCCATAGTAAATCATGAAAAGCAAGTTGTTGCAAGGAGAACTTGTCAACTGTTCCAGCACCACCTGATATGATTTTATTCAGCATTAGACCCTTCCCTATGGATCTTGGCAAGAAGAACCAAGTTGATATATTGAATTCAATATGACCCCCAAATTTGAATCAATGGAATTTAAAAGTGAATTCTATTGGACAACTGGTGACATAAACTGAGTGTGTAAAATACCTTCTTGGCAACAGTTTTGGAGTCTCTCTTCCCCTTGAAGATTTTATCCAGTAGCATATACATGTAATGACCAAATGGTCCAAGATAAGCAAATCCAAAGAGCTGCATATGGTAAACACAGTGTTAGATGACGATGAATACATATTTTACCTTCTGATGAACTCATAACATCACAAAATCTCTCCTTCCTCTCATTAGCAACTCCCTAGTGCTACATAGAAAAATCCCCAAATCCCAGTTACTTTCTAAATTTACCGAAATTTCCTAAAAGCATCTCTTAATAAGACTCAAGATAACTGTGGTTGCATTACACAATTTACCCATTTCTATAAACATCTCCAGCTGTAAGGTGAACTTGGCTTCTACCCATCCTTTCAATCGTGTTAAATCATAGCCACAAAAGAGGAAGCAGAAACAATAGCAAGCAATCAACCAAGTTGAATACAAGTAAGCTATAAAATGAAGTCAACGAGAAACAAAACAAAGAGAGGATCTTTCACCATTTTGAGAAGAATCCGTCTCAGCTGAAGTTTGGGTATTCCAGAAAGCTTCTGAGAAACAGTGTCACTAATCCCTGACAAAACCGCAGCCGTAATTGCCTGCACCGATTTTCCTCAATTTTGTTCAATTTCTTAATCCACAAATCAAAAAAGAAAGATAAAAAGCCAAAACAAAAGCAAACCTTGGTTCTCAAAGGGTGATGTTGAAGCTGTAACAAGTATTTCTGCAATCCCTTCTTTGCTATCGAACCCATTTTCTTCAGTTCAGTGTTTTCAGCTGATATTTTCCAACAAAAGTAAACGAATGATAACGTACGAGCCAACGTGTTTGTTACTATAAAATCTACGATTAATTAATATTAACGGTTCGGAATTTTACTTCGCATATTCAGTTTCTCCATTTTGTCCTTCAGCGTTGGGGCTGTTTTGGTTCGATATTCTTTAGGTACGGCCACGGGCATTTTTGGAATATCAAAAAGCACAATGATTTAAGAATGTTTAATGACACTTAAAGTTAACTTTTCTCTATATTTATTTGTTTGTACTACTATAGCCCACTCCCACTATAAATTTAGACCTCAATACCCTAACTTTTAGTAGAGCCCAACCACCATACCAAATAATCAACATTATTTTTTGGTTAAATTCTGCTATTAGTTCCTGTATTTTACAAAAGTTATAGATTTAGTTTTTCATATTTTAATTTGGTTATTTTTAGTCCTTGTATTTTTTAATTTTAAAATTTCAATCCTCACCAAACGATAATTGTTAAATTCATTCAGTTAAGTTTTGTTATTTTCAAAATCTGATCAGGCAAACATATTACCATATCTGTAATGTCATGTCAGCTTGTTATTTCCACATATTACTCATTAAAAATACAGTTTATGGATTAACGACGGTCTGTAACATCAAGATTGAAATTTCAAAATTCAAAAAGTATTAGAACTTGGAATGATCCAATTAAAGAATTTGGACTGAATCTACAATTTTATGAGTAGTAAAGGACTAGTAATTGAATTTAATTAAAAAAAATTAAGCTTTTACTATTTGGATCAGATTAAAATTTCAAAATTTGAAAAACACAATCACTAAAACAGGCCAATTCAAAAAGTACAATAACTAAAATTGATCAAATTAAAATATAAAGACCAAATCCACAACTTTTATAATATACATGAACTAATAGTAAAATTTAACCTTATTTTTCTTTAAAAGATTTTTTTTTAATTATATCAATCCATCATAAAGCCCCGTCAGGTTAAAATTTTAACTATAATTATTTGAGTGAAGTTTTTTAATTTTATAAATAAGATATATTTTAATTAATATTAAATTATAACACATCTACAGTGAAAAATAAAATTATGTAATAAATATATTTATGCATAATAATATAAATAATAAATGATATTTTGATAAAATGGTAAAGTATAAATGTAAAAAAATAAATGGTATGAGTTTAAATTTTATTATGTGTGTATATTTTTTATTTCTTATAAAAGATATAAAATGATAAAAATATTTTTAAAATAATGAAAAATATTTGGTACACTGCTAATGAGTTTTTAGACTATACAAGCAGAATCAGGGTTTAACAAGTATACTATAAAGTATAGTAAAATATTAAAGAATAAATATGAAAAAAGAAATGAAAGAAACATGTGGTAATATTTTAAGATTGCTTGTAGAATAAAAAAAATACATTGTTAGTGTACCAAATATTAAACCTTCAAATAATATAATTTACTTTATAAAATCAGATTATTTTCTTTTTTTTACTAATTAATTTGATAATTAATTAAATAACCCGTAACACTAACTCAATTAAAAACTTTGAATCAGTGCTGTTAATGTGTCAGGAGACATCACTTAAAAAAAATTGTATTCTTACAGTTTTTATTATGTGTTTAAAAGAGACCTGTATTTTTTTTGTGTTGTTTGACAATGTGGCGGCACTACTTAAAAAATAATTTTTTTCACCCGGAATGATTGGGTGATGATGGGATGCTTTTGGGGTTGGTGTCGCCTAACACATTGGCGCCACCTAAATTTACTATAGAAAACGTACCATTTACGTAAATAATTTATAACATGTCCCATTTTCATAATTTTTTTAGTATTACTCATATAAAAAAACTCATCTTGGGATGTTCTGTTTTAATTTTAATTTTAATTTTAATGGACCAACATGTCACGGTTGTCTCAGACTTCAAAAAAAGGCTCCCCATCTCAAAAAACCAAAAATAAAAAAATAAAAGAGGAAACAAAATAAAAGCAAAGTGTTTTAAGCTAATTATAGAGAAATCTCTAGCTTTAGTCAAAAGTCAAAAAAAATGACACGTATGAGTTACTCAATAGGTTAATAGCCATGCCAACAATTTGTTAATAGATTAATGAAAATAGAATATATGTACTTTTTGAGTGACCACAAGTATAATTTACATAAAAATTTAACAGTGTTAATAATTAAAACTAAATTTTAAAATATAAAAAATAAAACAACTAAAATTTTAAAAATAAAAGTGTATAAATTAAATTCTAAATTTATAAATATTAAAAAACTTAAGAAATATTTTAACATATATCTTTTGTTTTGAGGTTTTGGTTGATGTTTAAAATTCTCGTTAAGCAATCTTAAAGTCATATTCTTTTACATTGATTTAAACCATTTAGAAATTAGTTTTTTGAAATAATCATTGTAAAGATCAATAAGAATGCACGTTCAAAAGATGGTAATAGTGGATGTGATATGAACATAATTTAAAAATACCCTAAAAGGAATTCACAACGTGGAGATCAAATATGGATCAACCCAACACTATACATATTTGATAATTAAGTCAACACTATGTAGGAATTGTTAATTTGCAGTTAAATTAAAAAGAATGCAAAAAAATTGAAAAAGTTTGAATGCAGATGTCAATGTGAAGTGTCTTCCAAGTAAACACGGCCATAATATATATATATATGCAAGGTCAGCTCAGCTGCAAAACTTAAATTCTATTTTCCAGACATAAATTCAACTCCTTGCATATATAAATGACATATGCCCCTTTAAGATATAATAAGAAAACACATGGTGGCACACACCTCTTTAGAATATTATAAGAAACACATTTTTATATAAATGACACGTACACTTTAGGATATAATAAATAACGTATTTTTATATAAGTATTTTCATCTGAGATTAAACTAATTATTTCCTTCTCGTAGTATATATTTTGTATCTTAAACCGTGGAGTTTATAGACCAAAAGCAAATATAGCCTAAGCAGAAGATGAGTATAAACGTAAATTGACCGAAGGCTGCCATGCCCTGCCTTGCCTTCAATATCTTTCCTTTAATGACGCCAATATTTGATTGAATGGAACGAATTGTTTGCCTTCAGGCGCCAAAAGCAACGAGTTTTTTTACCACTTCCCATGCAAAGACCCGATCCTACACTGAGAAAATAAAATCTTGAGCTAAGCGAATAGGTCAGCTAAAGAGGCTGGTCAATTCAAGCAGTCAGTCAACATTTCCTAACACGACCTGACTTCCTCAACTCAGTTTAATCTTCCCCTTCGTTCTTTGCTATAAATTATGCCTTCAGAGTCTCCCTATCTTTTCATCCCTAACATCTGCAAACACAAATCTTTCTTTTCTATTTTGCTCAAAGGCGCTAATTCTAATACAAATTCACCAGCAGAAGAGATCTTAAACAAGAAACGCCCTCACATGGCTTCTTTGCAAGCTTCTAACTTTCTAGCATCTTCTTCTTCTCCTTCGAAGCAAATCCATGCCGCTATATCGGTCCCAAAGCTTCCATCAATACGGTTTTCAGTTCCAAAAGCACCAACCAAAAGCTTGCCTGTGGAATTGAATACTAGGGATGGGTTCATAAATACAACTCCATTTCAAAAGAATGTCATTGGGAGTGAGACACGGCCGGTTCAAGAAAGCTTATCTGCTTCAATGGCTACGGTACAACTTTATGCTATCTTAGAGTCCGTTATTGATAGAGTGGAGATGCACAACAACGTCGGCCAACAACGGGAAAACTGGAACACCCTTCTTCTTAATTCCATCAACATGATCACCCTCACCGCCGCAACCATGGCTGGTGTTACTGCAACTGGCGGCGCTGGGGTTTCTGTTTTGGGTTTGAAGCTGGCTTCGACTCTCTTGTTCTCTGCAGCCACGGGAATGTTGGTGATGATGAACAAAATCCAACCTTCACAGCTTGTGGAAGAGCAGCGTAATGCGACGAGATTGTTTAAGCAGCTCCAGGGACAAATAGAAACCCTACTTGCCATTGGCTCTCCAAGCAAAGAAGAGGTCAAAGATGCTATGGAGAAAGTGTTGGCTCTAGACAAAGCTTACCCTCTTCCCTTGTTAGGCGTAATGCTTGAAAAATTCCCGGAAAGTTTAGAGCCTGCTGTTTGGTGGCCAAAGACCCAGTCTCAGAAAACAAACAAAAAAAAGCACTCTCACGGAAAGGTAGAGAGCAATGGATGGACAGAGGAGCTGGAACTGGAAATGAGACAAGTCGTAGAGGTGATTAAGAGAAAAGACAGTGAAGATTACGAGAGGCTAGGAAACAAGGCACTGAAGATGAATAAAGTTTTAGCTGCATCAGGGCCATTGCTAACTGGGATTGCAGCTCTAGGATCTGCCTTTATGGGTCCGTCCAATGGTCCTTGGGCAGCAATAATAGCAGCTGTTGCAGGTGCTTTAGCTTCGGCTGTCAACACATTCGAGCACGGTGGCCAAGTTGGTATGGTGTTCGAGATGTATAGGAACAACGCCGGTTTCTTCAAACTCGTGCAAGAATCAATAGAATGGACTCTGAGTGAAAGCGATTTGGAGAAAAGAGAAAACGGGGAGTTGTTTGAAATGAAGGTGGCATTGCAATTGGGAAGAAGCTTATCACAGCTGAGAGATCTAGCCAAAAAACCCAGTTATTCTTGTATAGAAGGAAGCCCAATTGATGAATTCGCAAGCAAGCTGTTTTAAGTTTTAACCGGTAGAGATTCAACATCACAGCATGTGCATATATACAAGGATTATTCTTTGATTCATTCAATTAACCACTGATAATATTTTTTGTACAATTTTGTAAAGATGATAGGAGATAAAGTTGTAACATGTACGTCATGCCGCATGGAAAATTTTTAATTAATAATTATAAATTAAATTATAATTTTATTTAAGTAATAACTCTATATTAAAATTATTATAATTATTACAATTTTTAAACTAATAGTTTTAAATTGAATTATAAATATCATTTTTAAAATTAATCTATTAAAGTTAAACTCGTACTTTTATATGTATTATGGTAAATGAAATCTTAGTTATATTAATCAAGGTTTTTTTTTTTTTTCATGTAAGCTATTTAGTTTAATTGATTAGAATTAATTTATTCCATTCAATGTAATTGTAATTCTAATTTTAATTCCGGTTCTAATTATCATATAATTAAATTGTAATTAAAAACACAACCCAATATATACAAAGAACTAAATTGTGAGATGAATTAATGTCATTAAAACACTCAAACTATATGACAAAGAAGAACTGATAAGTAGGTTTTTCTTATAAGATGGTTTTCAGGTTTTGCTTTGACGTTTAATTAGTTTTCTCCTTAAGCCATCATATATAAGACATATTCTTTTACACTAATTTACTTTTGAAATGTTTTCTTTCTAAAGGTCAATAAAAATGCACACATTCAAATTTATTTTTATTACAAATTAAACAATAATAAAATATTGGATGATGTAAAAATAATTCACAACTTGGAGATCAAATCTGTGTCAAGCCAACACTAAATAGGAATATTTGATCATTTGTTTGACTAAGGAAGGAAAAAGGTTGAATGCAGGCGACAGTGTGAAGTGTCTTCACTGTAAACACAGCCGTACGTAAGCCCATAATATGGAAAGTCAGCAGCAAAATTTTAATTCTATGTTAAATATATATTGATAGTGGAGAATTATACAAATGGGGCTAACAAATCATTATATTTAGTTTTGTTTTTTAAAATGTGGCATCAATTTGGGTTAACAAACTTCATTATTCATCTATCTAATCATGAATCATCACTAGTAATAAAATTTAAAACTCTACAATCCAGTATTAAAAGTTATCATATGTTTTTTAATTAGTTTTTGGCTAAAGTACTAAAAGCCCCCTCGAAGGTATTCAAAATTTAATTGGGTTTTTAGTTGAAAAGTACAATTAATTGGATTTTTAATCTAAAAATAACAATTATTTTGAATTGTTATTTACATTAAGGCTCTTGACGGATTGTTAAGTGCTGATGTAGCGGTTGACATGAAAATTTTAACAATATATCGGCTAGCGTGAAAAAATGTTGACATTGAGGGTTTAATTGATTTTTAAAATATTTTAGGAGGACTTAATTGATTTTTAAAGATTATATAAATTTTATCAAAAATTATAAAAATAATAAAAACTTATAAAAAAGAGAATTAATTTTAAATTTTTACAACATTTAATAATTTTTAATGACATGCATTTTATAATTTTTTCAAGAACTTATAATATTTTTCTAATTTCAAATAATTTTTAAATTTTTTAATAAAAATTACTATTGATTTTTTGTTTTTTCATACTTATTGCCCTGTACCATTCTGTAAACTATCTTTACCACTTAGATCGATCATCTCTTCTCAACCAAAATCATTACTCATCATTTACTTTAAACCACCAAACATTAAATACATTATTTATTAGAATCTTTACTCGATTCCCCATCCAACTCAAATTATTTTCGCACTTTAGTCCCCATTAAAATCTAATTCCAGACCTTAAAAAATATATAATTTTATTTTAATTTTTACAAATTTTTTATAATTTCAATTAATTTTTATCGAAAAACCACTTCCCCACCAAAAGCAAAGGCAAATATGTGAAAGCCTTAGCAGAAGATGAATATAAACATTGATGACTGCAGGATGCCATGCCCTGCATTGCCTTTGCCAATCTCTTTTCTTTAATGACGCTCGTATTAATTGAAACGATCCAGTTCTTGCCTTTATACGCCAACAGTGTCAGTTTTCTTACCAAAAGAGGAAATCAAATCTTGAGCTTCAAAATTATGGACGCGAATAGGTCAGCCAAAGAGCCTAGTCAATTCAACCAGTCGGTCAACAAATTTTTTTTTTTTTGGTAACATGACTTGACTTCCTCAACTCAGTTTAATCCTCGCCTTCGTTGGTTTGGTTGTTATAAATGTAGCCTCCAAAGCCCCCCTCACCTTTCATCCTTAACATCTGCAAGAAAACATCTCCCTTTTCTAATTGCTCAAAGCCGCAGGTTTTTTGAACTTTGTTTCTAATACAAGTTCACCAACAGAAGAGATCTTAAACAAGAAACGCCCTCATATGGCTTCTTTGCAAGCTTCTGACTTTCTAGCCTCTTCTTCTTCTCCTTCAAAGCAAATCCATGCCGCTATGTCTGTCCCAAAGCTTCCATCAATACGGTTTTCGGTTCCAAAAGTACCAACCAAAAGCTTATCTGTGGAATTGAAAACTAGGGCTGGGTTCGTAAATACAATCCCATTTGAAAAGAATGTCATTGGGAGTGAGACACGGCCGGTTCAAGAAAGCTCATCTGTTGCAATGGCTACCGTACAACTTTATGCTATCTTAGAGTCCGTTGTTGATAGAGTGGAGATCCACAACAACGTCGGCCAACAACGGGAAAACTGGAACGCCCTTCTTCTTAACTCCATCAACATGATCACCCTCACCGCCGCAACCATGGCTGGTGTTACGGCAACTGTCGGCGCTGGGGTTTCTGTTTTGGGTTTGAAGCTGGCTTCGACTCTCTTGTTCTCTGCAGCCACGGGAATGTTGGTGATGATGAACAAAATCCAACCTTCACAGCTTGTGGAAGAGCAGCGTAATGCGACGAGATTGTTTAAGCAGCTTCAGGGACAAATAGAAACCCTACTTGCCATTGGCACTCCAAGCAAAGAAGAGCCCAAAGATGCTATGAAGAAAGTGTTGGCTCTAGACAAAGCTTACACCTCTTCCCTTGTTAGGCGTAATGCTTGAAAAATTCCCGGAAAGTTTAGAGCCTGCTGTTTGGTGGCCAAAAACCCAGTCTCAGAAAACAAACAAACAAAAGCACTCTAACGGAAAGGTAGAGAGCAATGGATGGACGGAGGAGCTGGAACTGGAAATGAGACAAGTCGTAGAGGTGATTAAGAGAAAAGACAGTGAAGATTACGAGAGGCTAGGAAACAAGGCACTGAAGATGAACAAAGTTTTAGCTGCATCAGGGCCATTACTAACTGGGATTGCAGCTCTAGGATCTGCCTTTATGGGTCCGTCCAATGGTCCTTGGGCAGCAATAATGGCAACTGTTGCAGGTGCTTTAGCTTCGGCTGTCAACACATTCGAGCACGGTGTCCAAGTTGGTATGGTGTTCGAGATGTATAGGAACAACGCCGGTTTCTTCAAACTCGTGCAAGAATCAATTGAATGGACTCTGAGTGAAAGCGATTTGGAGAAAAGAGAAAACGGGGAGCTGTTTGAAATGAAGGTGGCATTCCAATTCGGAAGAAGCGTGTCACAGCTGAGAGATCTAGCGAAAAAATCCAATTATTCTCGTCTAGAAGGAAGCCCCATTGATGAATTCGCAAGCAAGCTGTTTTAACGTATGGAGATTCATCGTCACAACATGTGCATATATACAAGGATTGTTCATTGGTTCTTTGATTCACTCAATTAACCACTGATAATATTTTCTTTGTACAATTTTGTAAAAATGATTTGTACAATTTTGTAAAGACTATACGAGATAAGGTTGAACTAAGGAAAATTAATGTACTTAATGGCTCATGCATCTTTTCTTTAAGGTTGATTATTTTATTTGGTTGTTCTCCGTATTTTACTTTTCTTGAAAAGGGGGAAAGAATTGTGTAGATATAAAACAAGAAATATCAAATTTCAAAGTACAAGAAATTAATATTATTGGCTTTTGTTTCTCAGATAATATGTTAACACAAGGAACTTAAGGGTCAATGGATTGGATGTTGACATTGTTGAGTCTTCCAACTATTTTTGAAGGATTAAGAAGTGTTCAACGTTGTATTCTTGGGACTGGGTCACTGAGTCATTTGGGTCTAAAATCTAAGCCCAAGTAGCTATTTCCAGGATCCATGGAGGCTGCTGTTTGATTCTATGGGGGGAACCATATAAGCTTGCTGGTATAGCTGTAGAATGAATTGGAATGCTCAAATTTTGAGATTTCCGGGGACCCATTTTCTTCAATTTTCTTCTGCTATTAAGGAAATCAATACTATTGCCACAAAACTTTTGGCTAATTCCAGCGTCACCTTCCTTGGGTGGCCGACCTGGCAAAAGTCTCATCTCATCAACTCTTCATTTCTTGCTTTTTATTTTTAAAGTAGTAACAACAATATTTTCTCAAATGAACAAATATATATATTTTATCTTCAGAGTGATCTCTCAACTACAAGGGTCGCTCTAATCCCCTGTACTCGTTTCTAAACTCAGTTCAATCACAGACCCACTACATTTAGCCTCGCATAAAATCAGCAACAGACATTTAGATCCTCGTCATGACAGCCGTTAGATTAAGCGAGTAGATACATGTGGGTGAGGTGGTCAAGACATAGGATTAGGAAGTGGTGAAATATATAGTTCCAAAATCCTCTAAGCACCACTCGCTGACGATGTGGCTTTGTTGGCTATTTGTTTTTCTCGATTTTGCGACAAGCCCTCCTTCACCCACTAATTTACTATCAATTGATCTTATTCGTTTTTTAAAATTTTTTTAATACTGCCAATGGATGTCTTCCACCCATATAAAAAAGGCTATCCTTTTTTTTATCTCTTAGCAGAGCAATGTTCTATTGTGCTATCTGAATTGCTATCTTTTGAGTTTTGAAGAAGAATAACGCAGAGAAAGGTTCTTTGTAAGCCCTTTCCACTCTTGTTTTCTCTTATTTCATTGTTTGTTTTTTTGTCTTTAACAACTTGGTATCATTATTTGTTTCTTTATGATGTTGTGGTGAATTTGATTGATAACGCGACAGCATTGGTTTCTTTCGTTAATTACCCTTTTCTGTTCCTATCGTTTACATCTCTAAAACTTGGGCATACTGAGGTGTTTTTCATTGGAGATGGTCTGATTTTTTATTTTTATTTTGTGTGTGTGAATGTCTGTCGTGGATAGTTCAATGCTGATTTCTAGATCGTTTTGGGTTGTTTCATCTGTGAAGTTCATTTGATGTTTGATTAGTAATATGGTTTTGGACTGTAACATTGAAATTGAACCGGTTCATTGGACTGCTTGTGTGATTTTGAAGCCAGTAAGCATTTGCATTGAATTACTCTTCAACTTTAGGCATTAAATGTACCGCATATTTCCATTCTGTTTGCTAATCTTGTTTTTGACCTATGGTATTTCCCAGAACCATTTGACTTGAATATAGCACAATGATGTCAAAATCACTTTCCCCTTTCAATTTGAATGATTGCCTTTACTACTGATTTTGCCTGTTGCTAGTCGTTTGTTTTTGTGCAACTTTTCTTAGAACTTGTGTTTCCTTAACACATAACTGAGCATTACTTGGTCTATCTTCAACTACCCAACTTTTGAAGTGAGATGTGAATGCTATTCTTAGTGTTACAAGATTGTCTTACTACTTATTTCTGGAAGATTACTGTTCATCAGATTTTTCAACTTTAGAAGATGAGGGGAAGTCTTTGGCATCTTGGACAATCAATTACACGCCGTGTAGCTCAGGCTGACAAGAAGGCTGCAGCACGTCGATTCTTTGCTTCAGAAGCTGATCTGAAAAAGACTGTTCTTTATAACTTCCACATTGCTCATGGTGGGAAGATGGTCCCATTCGCCGGATGGAGCATGCCGATCCAGTACAAGGACTCAATTATGGACTCTACGGTGAATTGCAGGCAGAATGGTTCACTCTTTGACGTTTCTCATATGTGTGGGTTAAGCCTTAAGGGAAAGGACTGTGTTCCATTCCTTGAAAAGCTCGTCATTGCCGATGTTGCTGGACTCGCCCCTGGAACGGGAACACTAACTGTTTTTACAAACGAGAAGGGAGGGGCAATTGATGATTCCGTGATCACCAAAGTGAAGGATGATCACATTTACCTAGTTGTGAATGCAGGCTGTAGGGATAAAGATCTGGCTCACATCGAAGAGCATATGAAGGCATTCAAGTCCAAAGGTGGGGATGTCTCATGGCACATCCATGATGAGAGATCTCTCCTAGCTCTCCAGGTTAATCTCTATACTCTTCTAGTTGCATGTCTCCAGCTCTGATTCTCTTTATAGATTCATTATTTTGCTTCCTTGCAACTTGCTGGTGATTGTTTTGAATAAGAAATGCATACTTCTGCTTTTTTCTTGGGTTCATTCCATGCAAATGTTTCTCCTTTCAAATGTTTTCCTTTTGCTCTTGAATGGTTTGATGCGCTTACAGTTTGCAGGTTTTGAGAGAATGAATTGCCTGTGGCAATTGAACCTGTTCGGGTTTAGCTGTTATTACTCTGTTTGTAGCTTTGTCATCTCACTATATGTAGAAAAAATTAGTCTCGTGTTGTCAATGATGGTGGAGACGGTTTTTAGAATATGCAATTTAATTGAATTTGAAGATAAATGGATGTCATCTTAGAAAGTTGAAACATCCCCGTCTTTTGTCTTGCAGGGTCCTCTCGCTGCACCAGTTCTTCAACATCTTACAAAGGAAGATCTGAGCAAGCTATATTTTGGGGAATTCCGTATAATGTATATCAATGGTGCATTATGCTTTCTCACTCGAACGGGGTAAGCTTCCATTTGTATTTCTTCTTGCTATTCAAAGAGTAATTTGATTGGCATGGTGATGTTATCCCTTGTTGGGATGCTGTGGGAGGACAGCTGATGAGTTGTCTCTTTAATCTATCGTAGGTACACTGGTGAAGATGGATTTGAAATCTCAGTTCCCTCTGAAAATGCCGTGGATCTTGCTAAAGCAATCTTGGAGAAATCTGAAGGGAAGGTTAGGTTGACAGGACTTGGAGCTCGAGACAGTCTCCGACTTGAAGCTGGGCTGTGTTTATATGGTAATGACATGGAGCAACATATAACACCAGTGGAGGCTGGACTGACCTGGGCCATAGGGAAGAGGAGGAGAGCAGAAGGTGGATTCCTAGGAGCTGAGGTAATCCTTAAACAACTGGAAGAGGGGCCGTCAATCAGGCGAGTTGGCTTCACCTCCAATGGTCCACCTCCTCGATCCCACAGTGAGATTCAGGACGAGAAAGGGAACAACATTGGTGAAATCACCAGCGGAGGATTTAGTCCTTGCCTTAAGAAGAATATAGCAATGGGATACGTGAAATCTGGGTTACACAAGGCAGGCACCAAAGCTAAGATTTTGGTAAGAGGAAAGGCCTATGATGGGGTTGTCACGAAAATGCCATTTGTACCTACAAAATATTACAAACCATCCTAAGATCAATTTTACATTTCAGGCTCAGCTCCAACATATTTCTCGTTGGTTCCAGTTATCGAGTTTCCTTGTTTCCTGTAAACTTTTAAGCCCCTGCAAGTAATGCTAATGGGTCTGGTTTTTCTATTAACTGACAGGGCATGCTATAGTTTGTTAATTTGTCGTGTGTTAAATTTAATTATTTTCCTCGTGTTCATGTAGTATAATCATATCTAACATTACTTTGTCTATTGCAGTTATGGTTTAAAATTTACTCAAAATTCCCTTTTGGAACTTAAGATTACTGGATTTCCTCTGTTTTCCCTTCAAAACATCAAATATTTAAAATAAATAAAGATAATGGACATCGAAATTGCAGAAACTGTCAAAAATATGCAGAATTATAACTGATCAGGGGAAGTAAAATCTACAGCAGAGTCCTTTAAGGATTTCCGAGCCCGCCAATAGATAGCAGCAGCAGTTTCTGATGTTCCCAACTGTAAAAATGGGTTGGGAGACGGTGAGTGAGGACATGATATATAAGTTAGAATCCGAGCCAATGGTTTGAAAGAAATCACATAATCCGCACCTTAGTTTCCACGGAATGGTAATCTTTCCATAAGCTAGTGTCTTGGTCATAAGTTGCAAGCGCAGCTTCGTACAACTTTCGGGTATTTACTAGAGAATCCTCGTTGCCAAGAGAAGCGAGATTTGACTCTAATTCAATGCAATTTTTGTATAATGCAAGACCTGGATGAGGTAGAGCCAGGAATCTACAATTTGCAGAGGACAAAAAGTTAGAAACTTCTAACATTGACGGAGAGCTTTTCTAGACAAATCGATCCTTGTCTGGTAGTTAACATATAGATGCAAAAGCACAGCAGCAAGCAAAAACTTTAAATTCCTCTGGGGATACAATCGAGGACAAAATAGAAGTAATAAGAAACATTGACTCAAGAGATGAGAACATACCGCTTATAAACCTCTCTTGCATGTTTAAGTCCATCCTTTTGAAGGATGAAATTAACTACAGCTGAAGAAAGAGAGAACCCATTCTCACTGCCACCATATTTAGCGACTGCCTTGAGAGAAAGTTCAATCAGCTTCTCAAAAGATTTTTTCTGATTTGCAAAGAATTTGAGAGCCTGCAGAATGAGATAGCATTACACCAGGACTTTCATACTCATCAACTTTATTGCCTTCTTGTTTCTGATGTAGTAGGTGAAGAAATAAAAGTACACTAACTTTTCATACACAAACAATGCACAGATGATAAAGCGCAATCCAATATTTTAGGCAAATCATGACTTCAGGGAATCCAAGGTTCATTCAGCAAGGGAATGATCAATAAATAAACAACTAGAGCATTGAATAGAACAGAAAAGCAAAGATGGAAATTAATGCTGAGACATACCATTATCCACAAGCTCTCAGCTTCTGATATTGACATTTTTGTTAGAACAGTTCTAAAAAGTTCAAAGATGGATAATGCATCAGCCTTGCTAGAAGAAAGAGAATCCTTTGTGATACATCTAATTTCTACTGAAACCCTTAAAAGCCATAGTTGTACTGAATCTAAAAGTTTTCCACTGCAAAGATTCTCTGCTACTTTCTTGGCTTCCTCCAATCTCCCCAGTTGTGTGTAAAATGAAATACATTGGCAAGCAAGTTCTTCAGTAAGACACCCTGTTGTTTCAGCCTTCTCATAAACCTTCAAGATATCTGAAATATAGCTGGAGGCATGATCGGATAAGCTAAAGGCCTCTACTTCTCCTCTTTCAGAAGCAATGGCATCCAGCAAAAAATTTATGTACAATTTAAACATCGTGGCTGAAGGCACTGCTTCTATTGCCTCTTCATAAACCTGTACATGGCAGAGAAATAATGTATATGATTTCATAAATATGCTCGCTAGAATTTTACTAGGTAATATATAGTTAATAGCTTCAAACCTGAACTGCCATTTGCAACCGAGAATGCATGGCATCTTCATTCTTCTCCCCCGTAATTGAGGCATCAGACATTTCAAGTCTTGCTAACCAATCCCAATATTCAGGATCAGCTGAAAAGTCTCTCTTCATATCCCTCAGTATCTCACTACGAAGCTCCTCTGAATCTGCCACCTCTATTGATTCCAGTATCTCAAGAAATTGTTTCCTGAGGCTAAAACTAGAAGGAAGTGCTTGAATTGCCCCACTATATACCGTTTTAAGAAGCCCCGATGCATGCTCTGAAAACAAATCCAATTTCTTCTCAGACTCTTCATCTGACACATGATCATTGTTTTCTTTGTCTTCATCATCAAGGGACATAAACAAATCTTTGTTTTCCTCCTTCCATTGCTTTTCATCGGCATCCTTTTTATCACGAACTAAGGTTCCTTTATCCTCCCCAAGAGCAACCTTTCGAGCTTTTAGCTTGTTAAGGTAAGTAAGTTCCATCCTAAGATACTCTACCCAAAGGTCTTCTGAATTAGGACACATTCTCAAACCACTTTGCATTAAAGCACGAGCAGCTGCTACATTCAAATTATGATCAAATTCCCAAGCTGCTGCATATATCCAAACTCCTGGCAGCTTAGGATGGAACCTAATCACTTGGGCCAAAACCTACAATAGTTTTTAAAAATCAACAAATTTAAACGATCATTCACCTTTAAAACCCAAATTTCACCCCCACCAAAAAAAATCTTCTTTTCCATATCCAAACAGAAAATAAGAAACAAAAAAACGTACCTTTTTCATTCTCCCATTCTTTCTCTGCCTACAAAACTCAAGGTACCGAAACCAAAGCTCAACATCTCCTTTATACCTCATAACGGCAAGTCTATATATCTCCATGATTCTCGAGACGGGGGCGAAATCGGAAACCGATTTTCTCGTCTTGGTCTTCTTCTTTCCTTGGCGCAGGAGTTCACGAGTTGCAGCTTTTTTACGGAGCCGGCGGAGAGCGTCGAGCTGAGTCTCGTAGTCGATATAGGCAATGAAATCTTGCTTGAGGGGAGAAGGCCGCTTGAGTCGGTATTCGAACTTGCGACGTTGCTTAACTATCTCGGCGATCTCGCGACGAGTGAAGATACCTCGACTTTCGAGGTCATCGAGCTCGTCCACCATGCGCTCGAGACGGTATTGAACTACGTCCGCCATTGTTGCTTCGTGCTGAGCTGAGAGAGTGGGCGCGTGTTTAGGGTTTAAGAAAAGATTATAGTCCTAGGGGGGAAGGAAAGGAATGGGTCTGGTTCGGGGTTTTTGTTTTGTTGGGATTCGAAATGATGGTTAGCTTTTATGCAAGTGGACTGGGCTTATGTTTGAATCATATCAAGATGAATTTGGGCTTTCAATTTATGCCCACTCCGTGAATTTCAAATTTCATTAGTAAAATATTTTTAGATTAAATTATTATTTTGGTTCTTATACTATATTTAATTTAGGGATTTGATCCTTATATTTTTAGTAGGAATAATGAACTTTTTAGTTATCAGTTTTACATTTTTTTCATTTAACTCTTAAATTTTTTAGCTAAATTTAATCATTAACCATAGTCAAATGAATCATTTTTTTTCTAATGAAAATGCTAGAACATTTTTATTTTAACAATATTAATGTGGTAACATATGTGGTAGTTCACATGTACTCATATTGGCATGACACTATTTGTTTTTTATGTCATGTTAACAAAAAATAAAAAATTATAAAACATTCAGCAAAAAATTGATATTCAAGAAAATTATAAATAATTTATAAAAGTTAAAAAAAATCAAGTACACGTAAATTACTATGTAAGCTATCATGTTTAACAAATTAATGATTTAATCAATATTTTCATTAAATCATTAATTTAACTCTTCTTAGAAGATTGCTGATTAAATTTATCTCTTTTTTAATGTGTTGAGAGTCAATTTTAACTAAAAAAAATAAAGAGCATATATAAATGTCATCATCATATATTAATACTACATTTTAATCCAAATCACTAATATTATTTGAAAATTTCATTAGTCCATTGACTTGACACAGGTTTTCGTAAAAAACCCAAAATCCAAAATGCAAAACTGCCTTGCTAATTAAAAGCTGAAATTATCAACCAACCGGCAATAATGGATCCTTATTTATTATCATTTTATGTATATGTGATACTTGTTAATATAATATTGTTATTATACCCTTTTAAAGAGTTTTATAATGTTAATTTGTAGTGATGGTGATAGATTCGAAATGATAAAGAGAATGATAAATTATCTAAGATTTGATTTTTTTGTGCATTACTGATATAGTAGATCTCTGGGGATTTTTTTACAATTTTTTCTTGGTTCATCAGTGTTTATCAACATGTTGATTTGATGATGACAATGCTATGATGCAAATTTTAGCAATTTGATTATGTGGATGCATCTCTAATTTGTTTCTGAATTTTTTCGATATTGTAGTTATTGTCAAATTAATTTTTACTTCTTTTTTTTAATATTCTATAAATATGAAATTTGCACCTTAATTTATAAAAAAAATTATTTATTGTGTATATTATCTGTCATATCTATATAATATTGTTCACAATTGATATTAATAATAGTATTTTCTTCACAAAAATATCAAACCTGGAGAATAAAGTTTGTATTCAAATTATATCATTCTTACCTGGGTAATCTATAATGTGAAAATAATTTTAAATGTGGAAAAAAGTTCAATCTCGTCATTGTCAATCAATTTAATGTGGAAAAAAGGTTCAATCTCATCATTGTCAACCAATTTCTTTTCTTTTTGTCGAAATTAACTCATTAAAATTTATTGGTATGAAATAGTGACAGCACGTCGTCTTTATTATTTTTTTAATAGTTTAATGTCACATTAATATTTTCATCTTAAAAAAATTAAATCTAAATAAAAATCCTAAAATTCAGGATGAAATTATTAATATAATATTAAATTATTGAAAATAAATAATATTACTATTTCATACAATATTTTCTCTTAAAATCCAACCACATTATTTGTGTCCATGTTGATCAATTACTTAAATGCCAAAGAAAATTAATGACAAAAATATATTTAGAAAAAAACAGAACAATATGTTGATTCCTTTAACATTGGTTTCGCATTCAACTTTAT
This sequence comes from Gossypium hirsutum, assembly GCF_007990345.1. Classification (NCBI taxonomy): domain Eukaryota; kingdom Viridiplantae; phylum Streptophyta; class Magnoliopsida; order Malvales; family Malvaceae; genus Gossypium; species Gossypium hirsutum. Next base: position 17,075,653 of record NC_053428.1, on the reverse strand, counting down.
TTTTTTAACATTTAAATTTTATTTAATTTATCAAATACTTCTCAAATGGATGGAAATTAATTTTTTTATTTTATTTACGTGACATATATGTGGATCGTCACTTAGATGAAATATAAAGATTTAATTAATTTTTTTAAATTTTTAAATTTTGAAAAAAATATTTTTGTAAATTTAAAATAATCAAAATTATTAAAAATATAAAAGATATAATTTTTAAATATTTTTAAATTTTAAAAAAATTAATTAAATATTAACTTGTTATACACATGGCAATTCACATGTATGATACAATTTTCATTCAATTGGGTAATTTGACAAAAAAATATAAATTTAAAAATTAAAAAAGGAAAAAGAAATTAATGAATAACTAAAATAACATTTTTTATAAATTTGAAGAAGGGTGAAATAAATTTGTTAACATTTTTACATGATACTTTCTTACCATTTAACTCATTCTTTTCTTCTTGTATTGAGGTTTTGAAATAATCAGATTATCCTTCAAAGAATAACGTGACACCCTATTTGCGTCGAGAGAGGCGACAATAATAGCAAGTCTTAAAAGAAAAGGATAGGGGAAACTTCAAATGTTAACACAGGTTATTAACTACTAATTATTTCTTTTTGTTTGTTGGTAGGATTTAAAAAAAATTATTTTATTAAAATGTAGTGTTGTTCGGAAAATGAATAAATACAAGTTAATTTAAAAAGCCACTGATATAAATTAGTAAACTTTATTACATTTGTAATATTGTTCCAAGTTTTTCACTTTTAGGCTTTTCATGTTACAATTACACATATAATGGCAGCCAAGTAGTACAAGTAATGCACGCACAAATTTATAATAACAAGAAAACAGGATAGGACAAAGCTACTGCAATGCCAAGCAACAGTATCGGTACTTAGCTTCACAGGTATTAAACTCACGGTATTCCGCTTCCGCCTCCAAATCCTCCTCCATATCCTCCGCCAAACCCACCGCCATTGGAACCAGCACCTCCCCCACCACCACCGCCTCCACCTCCTCCTCCGCCACCAAGCCCTCCGTTTCCAGACCCAAACCCACCTCCAACTCCACCCCCAAAACCATATCCAGCACCGCCTTTGCCACCCCCACCTCCACCGCCACCGCCACCGCCACCACCACCTCCCCCACCACCTAAGCCGCCACCAGCACCAGGCCAACCGAATCCACCACCAAAACCAGGGATATAGGGGAAGAACGATTTACTCTCACCAACCGCATGCACTTCCTTTTCACTCACTAGCTTCCTACCATCAATGCAACCGCAAAGAAAAAGAACACCAACAAGCACGAAGACAGAAACCCTGCAGACAGCCATCGTTTATACTAAGAATTGTTATAAATATTTCACAACGTGCAATGAGAAAAGTACTCAGAATGATAGAACATTTATATAGATGTCCGAGAAGTAAAACTGAGTATAAAAAAAATTGCCTGCAAGGTTAGGGTACTTAAAAAGGTAAATAGTAAAATGCCTCCAATCATCAATAATCCGTGCTGAGACATGGAAGTTAATATAGCCAGCTGCGCGTAGGGAAAAAGAGACCCACCACTCGAAGCGTTGATTTTGGTCTTTGGATCATTGAATGAAATAATTGAATGAAATAACTGGCTATTGCTCTTATTTTAATTCAACGTTGAAGACCTTCCATCATCTAACTTTCTCATTGGCAATCTTATCAAATTTAATTGGCCTCACTTTGAGGTCCCAACAGTTGTCACCATGACGATTATCTTCTACGTCCCAAGCATTACAAAGAACCAACCATATGGTTACATTCTTTGGATTAAGCTAATTAACAACGCCGACCAAAAACAAACGGCCAGAAAACAGTTAAATTGTACTGTTCCATTAAAATCAACCTGGCCCTTAACATTAAACTCCAATCCCTTCTTGCCCTCCCTTTTCTCTTTTGTATCAAACATTTCGGTGGTTACACTAAAATTTTTCCACTGAATTAAATGAATTTGTTGGTTCAAAATTAAAATTCATCTTCACGAAACAGAAATGAAGAAGTACCCAAAATCTGGTGTATCATCAGCACTTATATGTTGGCTGCCGACTCTTCGCATCATGAGACCAGAAAAAAGAAAAGTTCGGATGATCCCCTTCTCTGGTATCCAGGCCAGAAAAGAGGATAGAAAAAAGGTTCCTTTGGCACACGTGAATCAAGCCTGGTTTTCAGCCTTTGGAATGGTGCTTTTGGTCACCGTTCGTCATAATTGGAGGTAGCGGCAGGTGTTAACTGTTAAGGATTAACTGTCTGTCTCGTTGGATGGTTAACATGTATATATACTTCGGGAACCAATAAAGGAAACCAAAAAGACAATTGATATACTTGCTACGACGTCCGTTTATTTGCATAGCTTTAGGCAAGTGTAATAGAGTTCACTTATGCCTGTTGAGTCGAGTAATATGGAATTTAATGTCCTCTTAAGTAAAGCTATCAGATTCTAGTTTTGTGGATAGAGAAAACAACACTATCTCTCCTTTAGGGATCTGATTTGGCTCGATGTCAGGAGTTGATATAACTATTGGACACCAGAGCATCAGACCCCAAAAAAAGAAAAATTCATATACGGGGTCTTAGCTTTCCTCAGCGTAAACACGGGCTGGGAAACTTTTGATTCAGAGATAGACGCATTGAAAAATCAGATATATTGCGTCTGCCGCTTCCTGATGGATCAGCTAAGCCAACCTGCAGCACCATTGCTATCCTTGTGTGTAATAAATCGATAATTAAAACCATCCACTTAAAATGCCCCTCCTATTTAGAGCTGAAAGCATATACCATATAGGTTCAAAGATAATAATCAAAACAACAATTCAAGGCTTGAAGATGTCATTTGGACGCAGACTTTACGGGCATTGTTAAAGAATAAAAAGTAAAAAAATCTTCAGACGAAGGGTCAATTTGTGGGCACTTTCGGCAGTGGAGAAGTCACAATTTTGCAACTTTTAATTTGGACAAATAGGCAGGCCTTTTTGGATTCTCTATTCAGTATTTAGGGCCTTGCTTTACCATAATGGGCTGATTCCGGGTTCTAGTAATTTCAAGCATGACTCTTTGATATGTGCAATGAGAGATGGTTGATTTGTTTCACTACACATTATTTTACAAATTAGAAACAGCAATATGGAAATGCTTCACGAACTTTCAATTGTTTCAACCAAAACATGAGTTTGCATAAATGGATTAATGTTGGGTGCATGTTTCAACCACCATACGGATTAATATATATAAATAAGATAACACCTCATACATGTTACATTCACTCTCAAACTAAAAGAAAGAACCAATTCCCAGCATCTGAATCAACTCAACTATGTAAAGAATTTGGGAAAATCAGCACAAAATCAAAGTGTTAAAAGTCAACAAAATGATTCAAAATAAAACAATATTCTTGTAGAATTTTAAGCTGGTAGAGGAGATAATAGATTTTAGTTTCATAATTTTATATCTTAAAAAGTACTTCTAGCCTGTATATATACATAGGTTTATAATTATATTAATCAAAATCCAAGTTTTTACCTCAAACAACATCTGTTATTTCATAAAATTACTGCTGATATTGTTCCAATTACAGTAATTTCAAATAGAAGACTACGTATATTGTGGCATGTCAAAATAAATAATAATATAGTAAAACTAAGTGTCTTATACTAACGTCGTACTCGCTATACCTTATTATATTAGACATTCTATAAAAAAGAATATAATCATAATCGGTGTAGGTTGCGAAATGAATAAAAAAGTTTTTAAAAGAAGCAAAAATGAAAAAGGGGTTCCATGGTGCGTCAATGCTGTATAGTCAATGTTGTCCACTCCATTATTGCAGCGTCCTGTTTTTCAGTGTTTAGAAAGACTAATATTTAAAAAGTGCATCACTATAATAGCATAATTCTGTTTTTTTTCCGTTAATTTTGAAAAGAGTAACTTTTTCCCGGCCTCCATATCCAAAATGATCAATACAGCAGATTTAGCACAAAATAACTTTTCGATTATTTTCAAATTCCATCTCTTACAAAAATTTAAATAATTTAATTTTTATTAATTTTAAAAGTAGATAATTAATTATAATATTAATATTTTTTATTAATTTACATCATTTTAATTGGTGTAATATCAAATTTAACACTTAATATTTATATGCTATATATAAATGTTAATTGTGTGTATAAATATTAAGGATAAATTTATTAAATAAATAAATTGATAAAATGTCTAAACTTTAAATATTAAATTTGTTATTATACCAACAAAAAATATGTATAATTGATGAAAATATTAATATCATGATTATTTGTTCTTGATTATTTATTTTTTAATTTGATAATATTAAATTATTGTAATTTATTTAAAGAGACTAATTTATTTAATATCTAAATTGAGAATAAGAAAGAAATGTTTTCACCAATAATATAATAAATTAAAAACCAAATAAAAGGCGAGTATCGAGTACCATGGACCTGCCCATCCGTATATTGTATCTCATGTATTTTTAAGATAATTCTATAAATAAAATGTAGTACGTCTATTAAAAGTATTTATGATTTTGTACGTTTAAATATATTATGTTATTTATTGTTTGCTATTATTTTTGCATTACGCTCAAAATTTGTTGGAATTGCACCTGTTTATAGAAAGACGATGCAGTGTTAATAAATAAATGTGGGTAGGGTGAGAAGAGAACATTTAATTATGTGGAAAATAACATCGATTTTAATATTAAATTTGATCATTAATTAGATTGATGTAAAATTTTAAGTTCGGGTTTGATTTAGTCTAAAAAAATGAATTTAAAATTTTATTTTAATTCAATCTGAATTAAAAATATTACGCTTAAATCGCTCATATTAATTTGTTTATATTATTTTTATATAAAAATAGTTTTATATTTTTATTCAAAATTTCAAATTTCTCAAGTAAACATTTAACAAGTGATTTAACTCATGATCAAATCTATCTAATAGTCTGACTCTACAATTAAAATTAAAACGAGTAAGAAATTATTGTACTGAATTAGGTCACGTCAAATAAAAACATAGTTAAGCTAATGCTATGGCTCTAATTAATTGATAGTGATGTGTGAAAAATGCATGCATCCTTTTACTAACCCCAAAGGTCATATGGTTTTAGTTGCCATGACAACATAAGATTCCTCAAAGATTAAAGAAATCGGTGCATCATAGAACAATATTACAGTAATCATCATTTACCATTACTTAATCAAAAGGAATGGTGATAAGTATAATATTAACTTATCTTTAATATGATTCTGGCATACAAACAAAAGTATATATATACTATATAACTTCACAACCTATGGACCGCCAACCACAACTAGTGCATTTAAATGTCCTTTCGATGCATCACCAGCCGCCAGGTCCACACGTGATTCAACTTTTAATAAAGATTACTTTCAGCCAAGTTGGGACTTCCACAAGTTTCTTTCCCCAAGGTAGAATTTCGATTTGCTAATCATATTATGCATGAAAATTAAGATTCCATCTTTATATTTGTAATTCTTTATTTTATTATAATATAATCGTTTACTTGCATAAAAAATTTGATTTAAGTCAAATAAATATGAATGTTACTGTTTTATGTAAATACATTTTTCCTTTTCTTATTGGAAGTAATATTAAAATTTTAAATTCATTTTTAAAATTATAGGACCAACGGTTCTTTTTCTTTTATGTATACAAAGGGTCAACGTTGAATTCGTAGAAGGAATATTGCTCCAAGCATTGATGACGGTCAATTTAGAATTAATGCATTGTTTGCAGTAATAATTTTATATTTTATATTTTGTTGTGACTTCCAATCATATTTGTTAAATATTTTTGATAGCCAATGTAATAGGACTTGTCCTTTTCTTTTATAAAATATACCTTAAATCTCTATATTATTAAAAAATTTAAATTTTATTTTATTTTTAAAATTTTAAATTATGTGGCTATGTAATTACATTCTACATTACTAAATATGATATAGATAATTATTTAATAAAATAATTATATTTTATTAATCTAACATTTTTAAATAATATAATTCACTGAAATTACAAGAAAGAGAACAATAATTACAAATTTCACTTAATTGCTCTCTAATTTTCAAACATACTTTTTAATATTTCATATAAACAAAATTTTTAATATAATAAATATTGAATTTCGAGACCAATGGATGAAATTGATGTTGGAACACACCTTTTTTTTGGGGTAAATTACACCAACAGTCACTCAACTTTAGGATAGGTGACAAAACAGACACCTATGTTTCATTTCAGTCACTCAACTTTTGAAAAGTTACAAAACAGTCATTTTAACCATTTTTCGTTACAGACGTGACGGAAAGATGACATGGCATTTAACGGTGGTTAGTTGTCATTTTAACAGTCATTTTTAACCCTAAACACCCCTGGGCAATAGAAGAATAAGATAAAAAAAAGAATAAGAGAAGAAATAGAGAAGAAAAAGAAGAGGAGGAGAAGAAGAACTAAGAGAAAATGGAAGGAGATGAGATTAGTGCTCAATTGGTTGAGTCTGCTGCACCAAGGGTTCAAAGAAGTTTTGCTGATTTTAGAGGCTCTCATGCCGATTCGTCATCTGCTGCAACTTCTGTTATGTATATATATTCCTATCAATAAATACCTCTTTTCCTCCATTTTTTTCTTCTTCCTAAACTCTTTCTTTTCTTTCTCTTTTCACTTTCAGTGAAAATCTAGGGGATTCCACTACTGTTTTCCTTTCCTTGCATATGATTACATAAGATAACATAATCTAGAAAAGACTTAATTTTGCACCAGTAGTAGAAACAGTAGCAGCAGCCTATGAAGAAATCGTGCGAGCAAATAAGAAGATATAGGGGCTTTATGCAAAGGCCATGGGGGAATGGGCAGCCAAAATACGTGATCCTCACAAAGCAGCAAGAGTTTGGCTAGGCACCTTTGATAATGCGGAAGCTGCCGCAAGAGCCTATGATGAAGCTGCTTTGAAATTCAGGGGAAGCAGGGCCAAGTTAAATTTTCCTGAACTTGTAAGGCTTGTCCCTCAACCAATGCAGAACTTTCCCACTACCCAAACATCAGTTTCTAGTTCTCTAACAACCCAGTTTTTGTAACACCCCTAACCCGTATCCGCTGCCAGAACAAGGTTTCGGAGCATTACTACTATTTACAGATCACTAAAAAAATTTTAAATACTTACCGATTCAATGCATCATATAAATAAATATATTACCATTCAATCAACAGTTTGACACTTGTATAAGCATCAAACAGCAACATTGTTAGTATGCTTGAACATATCTCATATAAATTCAACATTGATATATCTATTTTCTCGACATATCGCACTTGAGTTTAATAATAGTCTCAACTTACATAATTTCCTTGTATCAACATATCAAATATAATCATTTATGTACATGTCATGAAACATATCATGCTCTTACCGTTTCTTCATAAGTATATATCATTCATTTCATTATATCAATATTTCATGCTCCATCATTTCCATATATGTTATGTATATTTATTCCGGTAATAGCTTATATCAAACTTAACATAAATTATATTCCATGTCCTTATACTTATTTCATTTATCTATCTTCATAATTATTTCATATAACCATTCGTCATCTGATACATATTACCTGAATATCAATTGTTCAACAGATGTTAGAGCGTCTCCCATCCACGGTCTTATTTATCTTTGACATGATGCCATAGTGTCTTTCAACTATGGTCTTACTCATTTTCTGTCATGTTGCCATGGTATCTTTCAACCATGGTCTTGTTCATTTCATATCACGTTGCCATGGTATCTTTCAACCATGGTCTTACACATTTCATATCAGGCTGCCATGGTATCTTTCAACCATGGTCTTACACATTTCATATCAGGCTGCCATGGTATCTTTCAACTATGGTCTTACACATTTCATATCAGAGAGCACACTCTCGCGAACCTCATCTTTACAGTGGGATTATCAGTCCAGGCTAAATCCCCTGTAATATAAACTCATAGAGTATTGTCGGGATTACCAGTCCAGGCTAAATCCCCTGCAACGACAATTACTCTAATGAGCTTGGATCTGAATTACCAGTCCAGGCTAAATTCAGACCCTAATTCGGATTACCCGTCCGGGCTAAATCCATTTTACACGTATTCTTCGGGAGGGCTATATCAGAATAGGATCACCCGTCCGGGCTAGATCCTTTTTACCGTCAATTCCTTTTCAGAGATCCATCGAATTTTCCTTTCATTCAACTGGATTTATTTTCAATTTATATCGAGTATTATCAATATTTCATCAAATATCATGAATTGAACATTCAAATCATATTTTCATCACATAACCACATATTTCAAGTATTTAAAATATAATTCAAGTTACACAAACTTACCTCATTGCTTGTTTGTGTTTATAATTTCATTAATCCGATATCTTTTCTTTTCCACGATTAAGTCTCATATTTGAGTCGTCCGGATCTTTATAAATAAATTTGATCATCATTTTCATTCATTTCATCTTCTAATGCATTTAATTAATGCTCTAGGCAAAATTACCATTTTGCCCCTAAACTTTTAATTAATGATAATTTCGTCTTTAGGGTCAGGAAAATAAAATTATTGCAATTTAATCCTTATTTCCAGCTATTATTCTCATATATATTGATAACAGTCCATGAATTCTATAAAATATCAGAATTTTCCATAATTTCAACACTTTTCAATTTAATCCCTAAAACATGTTTTCCCCCGATCTTGAACTAAATTAATAATTTCATTCAATTTTGTAATTTAAATAATAAAATAATCCATTTCATGCAATTTGGTCATTTCTCACATTTTTACAAAATTACCCATAAAGTTTTACTTTTATTCAATTTAGTCCCTAAGCCTAAAATATGCAAATTAGTCATGCTTAATGAATATTCATATATGTTTTCCTCCTCCTCCTCTCCATTCCACATCCTTGATGTATGTAGCACACTTGTAAGTAACATTATCTATAATCTTTATTATTTACTTTTATGAATATTCAAGCTATCCATCTGTGTCATAGTCACTGAATTATTTATATCTGAAGCTATAGACCTCCAAATTAATATCCTCTAATTTTCCCTGAAACTAGACTCATATATCTTCTTATCATAAAATTTTCATAATTTTTAGTTTAGTCAATAAGTACAGTTTATTCTTTAAAGTTACCCCTATTCTGCTGTCTGACAGTTGTGACCCTTCTTCACTAAAAATTAATTATCTCCTTGTACAGAATTCGAATGATGTTCATATTTGTTTCTATTGAAAATAGACTCATTCAGGATTCTAAACATATAAATTTAAGCCCCTAATTATTTTTATCCAATTTTTTTATGATTTTACAAATTCAGAACAGGGGAACCCGAAATCATTCTGACCTTGTCTCACAAAATTCATCATATCTCATGATTTAAAATTCCATTTCTTACATAATTTCTTCTATAATAAACTAGACTTAATAATATTTAATTTCATATTTTATTCATCCTATAATTAGATTTCTACAATTTTTTATGATTTTTCAAAATTAGACTACTGCTGCTGTCCAAAACTGTTTTAGTACAAGATATTAATTACCATGTTATAACATCCTTATTTTCTTTTTCTACACCATTTCTTATCACTTTCTCTTTTTTTTTTCTTCACTAACATATCAAGAACATAGGACCTTATGTAAGAAAACTCTACTATAACATTATTTCCATGCTTTATCAATAATAACAAACTTAAAAACATATTGAAATCTTGATGTACTTACCTTTTCTTATTGACTTCAATCTTTAACTTGATTTTTCTCTCTCCTCCAGCTTCGATTTCTTGAATCCAACTTGATATTCTTGCTCCCCATCATCTCCTTGCTATCTTTCTCTCTTGATGGTTGTGGAAATTCTTTCAATTTGTAGGTGAAAATAATGAATTTTTGGTGGAAGGACTAAATTGTAAAGAAAGCAAACTTCTTTTCTTCTTCTTATCTTACGTTAGTTTGCATGGGAAAGGAAACGTGTTGATAATTCTTCATCTTTCCTTCCTTTTATACTAAATAAATAATAATATAATAATATAATCTCATAAAATATTAATAAAATAATATTTATCTAATTAATTAATTTAAAATATCATCAACATAATCATTACATTCTAGAATTCTCTCTCTTACTAATTGACCATTTTTCCTTTCATGATCTTTTAGAATTCCATCCTTGAGTCATCACTTAATTTGGTAAAATTACGATTTAGTCCCTCATAATTTTTTTACCTATTCAATTTGGTCCTAATTCATCAATTTTTCTTGGTTTCTAGATCATTCCACCCTTAAAATATTTGCACCATTATTCCTTCAACTTTTTTATATTTACACTTCAACCCCTTAAATTTTGAGTATTTACTCTTGTGCAACAAAACTTTTCTCATCTTTGCAATTTAGTCCTTTCTTGAATTAATATATCATAATATACTTCTCAATATTGACATCACTCAAAAATTCCCTTTTTGTCACTTTATTTCCTTATTTTACTATATCACGGATAATATTTTACTGTAAAAATTTTCAGGGTATTACAGTTTTGGCCACCTTATTCAACGCCATTGCCATCGCTTTACTAGTCCCAACATATTCACAGCCCTACAGCTGATATGCTGAGAGATTACTAGCAGTACTCTCAGTTGCTACAGAGTTCTACTGATTTCCATGGACAAGAAGCTACGAGCTTGATGGAACAGATGATGCAATCGTCTCAGTTACCTAACTTTCAACACCCATTCCTATCTTCTTCTTTGTCACATTTTCCTTCTTCATTTGTTGCTCCTTCTTCTACTGCTTCATCTTCTTCTTCTTCCTCTACTTCTTTTCCTCTGGTTTTTTGTGAGCATCAACAATTGGACATTTTTAGGCAACTGTTGTTGTGGCTCCTGATTTGTAGCCATTGTTCTGTTGTGGGAGAAAGAAGATGAAGAGAAATGAGAGAAGAACAAGAAAAAATAAAAGAAGCATAAAGAGAAAGAGGTTGAGAGAGAATAAGATGAAGATGAAGAGGTTGAGGTTGTGGCTCCTGATTTTCTTTTTTTTGACCTTTTGACTATTCGTCCTACGTGACAAGTTAACTGGCCACGTCAGCTAGTTAACTTGCCACGTCAGCACTCCTGTTAGCCCCCTAACAGAAACTGTTAATCAGTGACTATTTTGTCACTTTTTCATAACGTTAGTGACTGTTTTGTAACTTTCGAAAGCTGAGTGACTGAAATGAAACCTAGGTGACTGTTTTGTTAGCTACCCCAAAGTTGAGTGACTGTTGGTGTAATTTACCCTTTTTTTTTGAAGTTTCATAATATTGTTTGACCATATACTCGGTTCAAAATATTGATTGACCATATATTTGGTTTTCATTTTGTGTGCTTCTCAATCTATAAACGAAGGAAAGGGGGTGGGAATTTTTCATGTGTTACTTTCGGAATCTTTTATTTTATTTTTGTCCCACGCTATATAACGGAAAAAGAAAAACATATACTGAAAATAAGATGAGATATTTTCCTCACCATTTAAAATTAAAATTAAGGATTAGGAATGGACCATAGTTTGTGGCATGGACCACCCTATTTGAACCAAATGATCCTTTAGAGCTGAGGTCACAAAAAATTGTATAATTTTAAACCACACCTTATAGGTAATAGCTTTCTGAAAAAAGTTAAAAGGATAAACTATTAAAATAGTCATTTTTATTTATCTCAGATTACATTTTAGTTATCTATATTTGAAATGTTATGTTTTAGTCACTTACGTTATCGTGTTCTTACATTTCAGTCACTGAGCCGATAATTGCTGTTAATGGTGTAACAGTAAGTTAATGTGGCATGTTAAATCATCATTTCAAACAAAAAATTTTGGTTAAATTATACAACTGGTCCCTATATTTTTCGTTTTGAATAATTTTTTTTTCTTTTATGTTCTTTTAACTTCTTTTTTTCTCTTTATCTTTCATTCTTTTTTGTTTCTCCTCCTATCTCCCTCCCTTCTTCATTTATTTTAACGTAATTTTTTTTATGTTTTTCATTTGTTAAAACATCCATCCATTCAGGTTAAGCTATTTTCGTTTGACATTTTTTGTTTCTTACTTTTGGGAATCCAAGGAAGGAAGGGAGTTAAAGGGCACAACTGGGTTCGGTTCTTGACTAGATGCAAAGGGTAATAATTGTGATTGATGCTGCAAGAGGCTTGGAATATTTACACGAGAATGTTCAATATTCGATTATCCATAAAGATATCTAATCTAGCAATGTCCTTCTTTTTGAAGACTTCAATTCAAAGATTACGGATTTTAACCTCTCAAACTAAGCTTTCGACATGGCTATATGTCTTCATTCTACTTGTGTTTTAAGAACCTTTGGCTATTGTAGGACCAAATTTATGCCCGGGCCCAAAGCTCCCAAACCCAAATACACTACACAGCCCAACTAATTTATGTCATGACCCAATACAAGAAACTATCCACTACCTTCATCACCCCCACACCCTACTAAATCACCCCACTAACTCCATCACCCAATTAAACCATCCCACTAACTCCATCACCCCACTTGCCTACAAAAAGAAAGGGCAATCAGTTGTAAAAGTTGGCTATAAAAGCCATTCAAAACCATTGTAAAAAGGGAAGTTCTTTTTTGGAGATTAATCAAATATCAAAGCAAAAGAGGATTTTTTTTTTGAGATCCGGCTGCCGTGCACGGTGGCGCCGACGGCGGCCCGTGGGGGTCCGGTGACCGGAGCAAGGCCGGACCAATGGCCGGATTTAGAAGGGAGAGGGAGAGTGTTATTTTTAATATTGTTATTATTATATATTATTATTATTATATTTATTATATTATACTTATTTTATTACTGTTACTATTATTTTGTATATATTTATTATCATTATTGATTTATTATTATTAGAAACATATTTTTATTTTTATTATTTTTATATTATTATTTTTATTAATATATTATTATTATTGTCTTCTATTTTGTTGTTGTTATTATTATTTTAATCGTTATTACTATGTTTATGGTTATTGTAGCATTATTCTATTATTACTATTATTATGGTTAATTAATTCTACATTTTCATTACCCTATATATATTTTTTATATTTGTTTTATCCCTCCATATGTATATATATTATCGTTTTCACATTATTATTTTTATGTATAGATCCTTTCTTTATCTATGTATATATATATATATATTATATTTTCATATATACAATTTTTTTTTTGAAGATCCCGTTTTAAAACTATACTCTGTCTATTTTGACTATTTTCTTATTATTAATATGTGTATTATAGGAATCATTTTTCCTATTTTCTTCTGTTTTATATATTTATATAATTGTTTTTATTTCTTTTGTTTGTACCATTATTAACATGTTACCACTACCATTTTATTATTTGTCATTAAATCTTTTTTTGCCACTATGTTTTATTGTTAATATGCATCGTTCAGCTTATTATGGTAATATTATTTGCATGTGACATACCATTATTTTCGTTTTTTTAAATTTTAATTGTCCAAATTAATTTATTCACAGATTTATTCTCAATTGTTTTTAAAATAATAGCAATGTTCGGTATTTAAAGAATTCGAAGAATCGTGCCCTAACGTACTGGGTTTCGCTTTCTTTATTTGTTTTGAATATTCGAATATCCTCTTAAGGCTAAAACGCACTTTTAAAAGGCAAGCTCACAATTGAGGGTAAAAAATCTTGTGTCCTAACGTACTGGATGTAATGTTTTTACCTTGAGGTGAGATGGTCTTTAATACACATTTGACTTACCTAAATGTTTTAAAAGCCAATAAAAGGAGGATCGCGTTTTGAACTCTGTCTAAATCTCTAATTTTCGACATTAAGACACTAAATAATCAATCAAGTACTAATTTTGGGCGTGTCGAAGGTGCTAGTCCTTCCTCGTACGTAACTGACTCCCGAACCGGTTTTCTATTTTCGCAGACCAAAATCGTCGTTTTGGAAAATTTATTTATTTCTTAAAAACGACCGTGTTTTGAGGTGATCCAATCACACACTATTAAAAACGATTGGTGGCGACTCCCAACTTTTCATTTTCAAAAGTCGATTTTCTCTTTTCAAAAAAACGGTTTCGACAGCTATCATGCACCTAAGTATGCTATCTGAAGTTACTTTATATCATTGTTCATTTCTTTTCCGAACCAACCAGTCATTGTCAATTGCTAACATAAATAATTTAAGAGTGGAAACAGAAGGAGAAACAGAAGAGAATGGAAAATAAAGAAAAAAAAGTTAAAAGAACATAAAAGAAAAATTTTAAAATGCTCAAAACGAAAAAAATATAGGGATCAATTGTATAATTTAACCTAAAATTTTTGTTTAAAATGATGATTTAACGTGCCACGTCAACTGACTGTTACACCGTTAATGACAATTAATAGCTTAGTGACTAAAATATTGCAATAATGTAATGTAAGTGATGAAAATGTAACATTTTAGACCTAAATGATTAAAACATAATTTGAGTTAAATAAAAGTAAATATTTTGAGAATTTACCAAAAATAAAATATAGGATAGTAAAGAATAACCAGAAAAAAAGGGAAAAGATAAAAGAAAAAAAAAAGGGAAGAATCTAAGAAATTAATGGGACCGTTTTTTCAGCCTCCAAACACAAACTTAACCTTCTCCATATTGACCACGTCTCTAAGGTGCTGTCCACGTGACGCAAGCGATGAGAAACCTTATATTAAGCTCCATCCAACCAAAATCATCCACGTAAACAATCTCATGTTATCCAGAAATGCGTCTAGGTTCAATGAACCTTGTACCCCTATCTTTAATCAGGCTATTATTTAACATTTTAACCCTCTGTGTTTCTCTCCCCACCACCAACGCTCAACATAGAGAAAACTCAGAAACACACAGGAAACCCAAAGTCTTTCTCCTTTTTTTCCCCCTCTTTTTTTATACACAAAGGTAATAATTTTCGAAAATGGCGTTTGCTGTTACCTCTTCCCCGGCTGCAATTTCTGGTTCCAGCTTTTCTCGTTCAAGTGCCTCCTCTGACCTCAAAAGTACATTTAATTTCGTCTTCTTTTTAAATGTTCTCTTTTCCGGTTAATTATGTTTGTTGATGTTTTTGTTTATTTATTTTTTGGGGGGTTTCAGTTCCGCAAATTGGTTCATTTCGGCTAGCGGATCGCCATGCAACGGTGAATCTATCTCAAAAGCGTTGCGCAGTGAAGCCCGTGAATGCGGAGCCAAAGAGGAACGATTCCATGCTTTCTCATGCTGCAACCACCTCTGCTCCTGGTAAAACATCGAAGTCTTATTTTTCTTTTTTTGAAAATTTAATTTAATGATGATTACAAAGGTTTGATCGGGATTAATTCATGGTGGATTAATAGAAGTGTCGGAAAAAGTTGAGGTGGAGGATTTTGAGCAATTGGCCAAAGAACTTAACAATGCTTCTCCACTCGAAATCATGGATAAGGCTCTGGAGAAATTTGGAAACGACATCGCTATTGCTTTCAGGTAGTCCTTAGCTCTACATTCATTAGCTTCATTAACAATTAGTAATTGTAGTTTGAATGTTAATAACTTAATACGGCCAAAGCATTTCATGGAATGTTTTAAAATTACTAGATCCATTTTCTGTTCTGGTAATTTTGAGTGTTAATCAGTAATGAGATGTATTTATTTATTAATTATTCCTTTTGCAGTGGAGCGGAGGATGTTGCTTTGATTGAGTATGCAAAATTGACTGGTAGGCCATTTAGGGTGTTCAGCCTTGATACTGGCAGGCTGAACCCAGAAACCTACCGATTCTTTGATGAGGTTGAGAAGCATTATGGGATTCGTATTGAGTACATGTTTCCTGATGCTGTTGAAGTTCAGGCCTTGGTTAGGAGCAAAGGGTTGTTTTCATTTTACGAGGATGGGCACCAAGAATGCTGCCGTGTTAGGAAAGTGAGGCCTTTGAGGAGAGCACTCAAGGGGTTGCGTGCCTGGATTACTGGTCAAAGGAAAGATCAGTCTCCGGGAACTAGGTCGGAAGTTCCTGTTGTTCAGGTGGATCCTGTTTTCGAAGGTTTGGATGGTGGGGATGGTAGCTTGGTGAAGTGGAACCCGGTTGCCAATGTTGATGGTAAAGACATTTGGAATTTCCTCCGGGCGATGAATGTGCCGGTCAATTCTTTGCATGCCCAAGGATTTGTATCCATTGGTTGCGAGCCTTGCACGAGACCAGTATTACCAGGACAACATGAGAGGGAAGGTAGGTGGTGGTGGGAGGATGCCAAGGCCAAGGAGTGTGGTCTTCATAAAGGGAACCTGAAAGAAGACGGTGCAGCTCAAGTTAATGGAAATGTGGCTACCACTGAAAGTGACATTTTCAATAGCCAGAGCTTGGTCACACTGAGTAGGACTGGAATTGAGAATTTGGCAAAATTGGAGAGCCGGAAAGAATCATGGGTTGTTGTGCTCTATGCTCCATGGTGCCCTTTTTGCCAGGTAACCCTGCTCCAAACTGTGCACAAATTAGTTGAAAAACGTTTGCCATTTGGCTTGTAATCTCACGGAATCTATGTCTGAATTTTAAACAGGCAATGGAAGCATCGTATTTTGAATTGGCTGAGAAGCTGGCAGGTTCTGGTGTGAAGGTTGCAAAATTCAGAGCTGATGGTGAACAAAAGGAATACTCGAAGAACGAGTTGCAGTTGGGAAGCTTCCCCACTATACTTTTCTTCCCCAAACACTCAGCTAAGCCAATAAAGTATGCCTCTGAGAAGAGGGATGTTGATTCATTGATGGCCTTCGTTAATGCCCTCCGATGAAGGGATTCATAAATTATTTGTCGAGTTAACAAAAAATCAACTTTTGAGCGGTGATTCATGCTGGTTTACAATCTCATAAACTAACTCATGAACCCGGAGTTTGTCATGCTTCCATCGCCCGTAGCATCATAATGAACTCGGGTGTTTTTGTATACTGAACACAATGTTCCATATTTTGACATATATGTGTGAAATTGATGAGTTCTTTATTAAAAACTGTCTATGTGAGTTTTTTTTTTAGATTGTCTCTTCATTTCGAGATCACGAATCTGATTTTACGAGACCTAACTTAATATCAGTATGTTTGGTATGCAAATCACTAATCATTATCAAGAATTAGAGAACTGTGTTTGACCTTTGTTCCACAAGGCCGAAATTTCCAAGACGCTTCTAGATATTGGTTTCTAAAACTCTCCCATGTAGTTCGTTAAAGCAGCTAGAGTCCTAACTAATGTAACGAGACGCGGGGGAAATGTATCAATTTTTTCATTTTCGTACTTACATTTTTTTTTGTACCTAATTTTTTTCATATTTACGTTTTTTTTTTCAATTTGGTAATTTTTAGTCCAAAAAATTAACTGATATTAAAAAAAATTCAACCAATTAGATCATGTCACATAATAACATTTTCATAAAAGAATATTATTTGAATTTTTTCACTTAAAAAAATATATTTATTAAAATGAATTTTAAT